>NW_007726604.1:286841-352475 GCF_000696425.1 Galeopterus variegatus
GTCAATTCAATATTTTACCTTGAAAATAATAGTGATGTTGAACTCTTGCTTCTCATGAAGGTAAGAAACTTTATCTGGTGGTGAGAGAGTTGTAGTCAGAAAGTTTATTTCTTCTATAAATTTATTTTTGATTATTAAATTCCTTGCATGATAAAGACCTGTATTTATAAAACTAAAATATCTTGAGCACTATGTGGTAGTGACTGAGCTGCCTTCACTGCGCTAGTCCTTTAATCCTTAACAACTGATGACTCTATTACTCACATTTTACTCATGAAGAAACTGATATTTAGAGAGAGAAAATATCTTGCCTAGGCTCAGAGCTGTAAAGTGACCTAACTCAAACTTGAGTCCAAGATTATCTACCAACAGAATCTCAAGTCTGGGCTTTTAATCAATATCGCTAGTCAAGTCCACTATTTCAGATGTGTTCCTCAATTAGGAGCATGTTGTTTATTTACCTATTTTTAATTTTTCTTAATTGAAACATAATTCATTATAGATATTTATGGGGTACAGAGTTGACTATCAGTATTTGGGTACAGTAAGTGATAACCAAATCAGTATTATTAGCATGTTCACCATTACAAATTGTAATGATTCTTTGTGACCCAATTACTCCCTAGCCCCCCCTCCACCTCCCCCTTTCCCACCTCTAGTAACTATAGGTCTGTTATCTCCTTCTAAAAGTTTAATAATTTTTGTGGTCTTTCTTTCTCTTTCTCTCTCTCTCTCTCTCTTTCTTTCTTTTTTATATCTCACTTATGAGTGGTGTTTCTCTTTCTGTGCCTGGCTTATTTCACTTAACACAATTTTCTCCAAGCTCATCTGTGTTGCTACGAATGACAGAATTTTGTTCTTTTTTATGGCTGAGTAGTATTCCGTTGTGTGTGCCACATTTTCCTTATCCAGTTGTCAGTCGATGGATATTTAGGTTGGTTCCATATCTTGGCTACTGTAAATAGAGCTGCAATGAACGTGGGAGAGCAGGTATCCCTTTGACATGATGATTTCCATTCCTTTGGGTATCTACCCAGTAGTGGGATTGCTAGATAGTATGGCAGTTCTATCTGTAGTTGTTCAAGGAACCTCCATACTGTTTTCCATAATGGCTGAACTCATTTACACTCCCACCAACAGTGTAAGAGCGTTCCCTTTTCTCCACATCTTCGTCAGCATTTGTTATTCTCAATCTTTCTACAATAGCCAATCTAACTGGGGTGAGATGATATCGCAATGTACTTTTGATTTGCATTTCCCTGATGATTAGTGATGTTGAGCATCTCTTCATGTACCTGTTGGCCATTTGTAGGAGGAGCACATTGTCTTAAAGAATATACTTATAATGCTACACATGCACAAAAACCTTCCTGCCTTGTATTAAAGTTTCTATTCTGTCCATCAGAAGATTTAAAAAATTATTTTAAAGATGCACAGTCACTAAACAAAGGCTTTTTAGGTAAGTGAAAACCTATAAAGCAAGCAAAAAGAAATGCAGTATATTGTATCCAGATAAGTCATCCGAAGTGAAAATAAACTTCCCTTTGATCATCTACTGGGTAGGACCGCAGAATTCACAATTGGGTCCGTCTTAGTTATTTCGTTTATTATTTCCTTTAAGTGATCCATTTGCTCAGATTGAACTCTGGCAAGTTTAGGCTGTGATGACAGATAAAGAGAAGGAATTGCAAAGTGTGGTCAGGTGTGAGGCTTACAACTACCATGCTTCTTCAGTGATAACTCTCTCTTCAAAGCATTTGCCTTGAAAACATTCAGCTTGGGTGATAGGTTTTTAAACTTAATTTGAGTTGAAATTTTTTTACTGCTAATTTTATAGCATCGCATTAGTCTTTGGTAACCAGTGTGTGGTTGTATGACATATCCCATTTTCATGCCAGAGAATTTGGTTCAGATTTGAGTCTACATAGTTTGCCAATTGCTTTTGTGATGTTATACATATAATGTAAAGATTTGTTAAATTTGAAAATAAAAGCAATAAAATAAGCTAATTTTAAAATGAAAGGTAAAGTCAGAAAAAATTTAGTATACATGTGTCATGCATAACCAAACTGAGGAAATTCACTAAAGTATTTTTTCTTCACCTATTAAGCTCAATTTGCTAAATTTGTTCTTAAATATTGGTATAAGTCCATTGTTCCTGATCTCATAGGAGAGAACGAAGAGGGCTTTCATTTTGGAACTATAGGTTCATTCGTTTTTCCTTCCTCCCACTCCCCATCCCTTTCTTTTCCTTCTCATGTGAATATATCCTTTTTCCTCTCTGTGGAGTTCAGACTCCCTTTAACTTTACTTGCTAGATTACTGCGATGTTCCCATAATGTGTATTCCTAAAATACTAAAAGTCAAAAATAAACATACAGTGTCGCCACTGGCATCATGCGTGACAGAGGAAAAGGAGGTCTCCACAGGCCTGTTGGTCTGAACTCTGCTTTTTGGCCTATGGAAGGATGAAGGAAACTGGGTCTTTGATAACATCGTTGAGTCTGAACTGTCATGCCTGAAGTTGAACAGAAGCTAGAGCTGGACAGAAGTCAAGAGTTTTGACACACTGTACACTTAGGATGTAGAACTGGTAGCTCTTCTTGTGTTAAATTGCAGGATGAGTGAAAGGAAGAAATTAAGTACAGCTCCCAAATTTTTGGACTGAGCAACTGGGAGAATAGTGATGCCATTTTTGGAGATGGAGAATATTTGGGGAGGAACAGGTTTTAGAACAGAGTCAGGAATCCTATTCCTGATGTTCAGTCTGAGTTATGCTGAACTCATACAGGGAGGAATATCAAATCAGCAGTGGGTACAGAGATAGGGCCAGGAGCTTACAGGAAAGGGGAGAGCTGGGGAGATGCATTTGGGTATCCTCAGCATAGAGATGTCACTTATCATTGGACTGGATGGGGCCACCTTCAGAGAGTATAGATGGGGACAAGAAAGACATCCAGACAAAAGCACTGTGACACCTCTAGGTAGAACAGAAGGAGTATGCAAAGGAGACGAAGAAGTTGGCTTGTGAATGAGAAAAACTACTTCTGTGTCATTTCACAGAAGTAAAAGAAGAAAATGTTTTGATCATAGGGCATGATCTCTTTTGCTAAAAATTGCTGAGAGATCAAACAAATGAAGGCAGACGGGGCCTTTGGAGACTACTGCTGACCTTCACATTAGCAATTCCACTGTTGGAGTGAGGTGAAGCCAGATTGGTGTCAGATTACTGATTACTTTCCTTACCTTGGAAAAGAGATTTGAGAGAAAAGCTTTTGAGAATAATCTTTGTCAAAAGGGAGACTAGGTTATAGAGAAACATTTTGGTAAAGGGGATTCAGGATTGTGTTCCTGATCCACTTAAGTAAAGATTTTGTTATTTTGCAGATAGAACCATAGTCAAATGAAAGTAAGATCCCATTTATTTTGTCATTACTTCTAATATCCAATTTCGTTTTATTCATGTGACTATTCTCCTCCATTAAACAGGAAAATAATATCTATTTCTGTCCCCTAAAGTATAATTAAGACAGCAATAACTATATTTATTGAGTAATATATATTGTTTCTTAACAGGGATTGTATACACAACATGTAGATATCAACTGTGTATTTGTATATTCATAAACTTATTTTTAAAATACTTAGGGGCAAAAACTGGGCTTTATTCTTTAAAGTCCTGAATATTATCAAGCACAGAGGAGTCATAGAGGTGGTAAGAATGCCAGTGTGCTCAGACAGACGGGTAACACAATATCAGAGCTTGGTCTTTCTCACCAACCTGGATGATAGTAATTCAAATTACAATTCAGTACCCACCACGCCACTGTGTGGTGTGTACTGGGTTAAGGTACATACCCCTTGTATGGTATACATGACATATGTATATATGTATGTATGTATATGCACCTGACACATACTAGATACCAAACAGCAGTTTTTAGAAGTATTGGGAACCTAGTAAGTGCTTAATAAACATTTGATCATTAAAAGATATCAAATAGACAAAGTGACATTTTATTATTAATACTTGTACATTTCATTTCTTGCTGAACTAACCAAGCTCTTTAGCAGAAACCACATTTATGGAACGTACATACAAAAAGCTGGAAGAAAAGGGAATGTTGCTTTATATCCCATGTGATGGAGTTTGGATGTGTTGTCCCGTCCAAAACTCGTGTGGAATTTGATCTCCAATGTGGCAGTGTTGGAAATTGATTGAGTCATGGGGGTGGATCCCTTATGAATGGATTCATGCTCTCCCTGGGGGGATAAATGAGTGAGTTCTCGCTCTATTAGTTCCCAGGAGAGCTTGTTGTACCTCCTCTCTCTCTCTCTTGCTTCCTCTCGCCATGTGATCTGCTTGTACCCACCAGCTGCCTGCCGCTTCCTGCCATGAGTAGAAGCAGCCTGAGGCCCGTGCCAGACGCAGCTGTCCCAGAATCGTAAGCAAATAAACCTCTGTTCTTTATAAATTACCCAGTCTCTGGTAATTCTGCTATAGCAACACAAAACGGACTAAAACAGAAAATGTCACTATGTAAGTAAAGGCAAAACTTTTAAAGCAAAGTCAAAGGTTAAATATTAGCATACTTAACACTTGCATTTTTAAATGCCCAAATCCCAGACACAGCAACATATGCACAAAGTACAATTTCCACGTTGTTTAAATTAATTAAAAACATATCAGAAGCGACCGTTTTCTCTGTCCTGGCCTTACTGCTGTGTAAAGTGAACGCCCCGAGGGGACTAGCAGGTCTTTGCTCTGCTGAAAATGAGACAGCGCGAGTAAGGAAGGAGCGTTCAGTGTTCCGTGTTTCTTACTCTAAGAAACATCAGCACCACAGTGCCTGTTCTCTCATGTGAAAAGTCCTCTTTATAAGTGCTCTATAAGACACAGGAGCCACATTTCTGCTAAATTAAAAACATCCCTGGGGGTATAGTTTTCCAGTTGCTCTAATCCCAGTGTTTTCCTTTCTGGATTTCTGATTTAAACTCTTTTTTTTTTTTTTTTTTTTTTGTGACCGGCTGCACCGCGCTCAGCCAGTGAACACACCGGTCATCCCCATATAGGATCCGAACCCGCGGCGGGAGCGCTGCCGCGTTCCCAGCGCTGCACTCTCCCGAGTGCGCCACGGGCTCAGCCCTGATTTAACCGCTTAATACAACTGGAAAATTCCTCCTATGTCTTTACGAAGACTTAAATATAAATAAGATGAATATACCTAGTAACATAAGTGCACAGAAATATTTATCCACTATTTTAGTGACTCGAAATTCACAGACAGTATATTAATTCAAAGTATGTGGTAGAATTTCATGAATATTAGATGTTCATTTCCATGTATTAAATTGCCCTAAAAATGATAACTGATTTTTGGGGAATGTGATAGTGTGGAGGGTGGAATACTATTTATTCTGTTTTCGAGTAAACGTCAACAAAAAGACAAGAAATGTGCTCACACACTTTCTCATGTTTTAGCTGTTTGGTAGTGACATTTGATAAAGGATTTTTCTAGTGTCTTGTTACTTCTAATATCCTTTCTTAGAGACTTTGTTCTGAACCTAATGAATTTGAGTAGAATTAAATATAACAAAGGTAATTTAATAATGTTGCATTTCATCATTGGAGTTAATTAAGTTTAAAAGTGATTTCCTCTCAACTTGTAGGGTTTACCTCCATATGGAATTACTCTTTCTCTTCTTTGCAGTGACATTCCAAGTCAGTAACGTCATCTTTCAAAGGCTGATGTCATGGAATTTTTTTCGTCTCCCGGTATGCCTGCAGATAGGAAAAAGCACAGTATGTGTTTTTAATTTATTCTTTTGCCAGCGGTTAAAATAGATTCTTAATTTAGCAAATGTATTTCTATGTTTTATATGTGCTGTTGTTTCTACTGCATGGTCTTCTATTTGTGGCATTTGACAGCTCAGGACAATTCAGTTACTGAACAGCTGGGTCAGCAGCCGAGATAGTGGAGAGAACTGGAAAGTGCCCCTTGGGGGTCACTCAGAAGAACTTCAGCTAATATAATTTCATACTGAGCAGGGTTATTTCATCAATAAAAGTGCTTGGTATAATACATGGGAGAGAGATTCTGCACAATAATCTTTTAAATTCGTAACTATATTATTCATGACTTTATTAACAATTTCTACCACTCCATGTGTCAACCTACAAAGTATGCTGTGATCTTGGGGAGTGACTAATGTGAAAGCAGAATTCTTTCTAGAATTCATGTAATATAGTTAGATTCTAGAAGATTACAAAGGTATTAAAATTTTCTGAATATAAACTTCTAGAATGTGGGTTATTAATTTAAAATTTTGTAAAAGCAAGACAAATGTAATAGATGATTTCTTTTTTTGCTTTCTCATTCTCCCCAGCTCTTTGCCTTTGTGTAAAATGTGGGATGCTGAGGAGTGGTTTTGTGAGGGGCTCGTCCAAGTGAGGTAGGCAGGTAGTGTGGGGGTGTGGTGTGTGTAAGGTAGTGTGGGATGTGTGTAGGGTTGAGTGGTGGTATGGAGGGGCTGTGTGTGGTGTGGGCTGTGTGTGGTGTGGGGTGTGCGTAAGGTAGTGTGGGGTGTGGGGGGGGTTGTGTGGAGTGTGGGGTGTGTGTAAGGTAGTGGGTTTGTGGGGGGTGCATGGGGGATTGTGGGGGGGGTGTAAGGTAGTGTGGGATGTGGGTAGGGTTGAGTGGTGGTGTGGAGGGGCTGTGTGTGGTGTGGGGTGTGTGTAAGGTAGTGTGGGGTGTGGGGGGGTGTGGGGGTTGTGTGGGATGTGAGGTGTGTGTAAGGTAGTGGGTTTGTGGGGGGTACATGGGAGATTGTGTGGGGTGTGGGTGCGTGTAAGGTCGTGTGGGGGGGTTGTGTGTGGTGTGGGGTATGTGTAGGGTTGAATGGGGATGTGGAGGGGTGGGGGGTTGTGTGGGGTGTGTGTAAGGTAGTGTGAGGTATGTGGATGGTTGAGTGGGGGTGTAGAGGGGCTGTGTGTGCTGCGGGGTGTGTGGAGGGTTGAGTGGGGGTGTAGAGGGGCTGCGTGTGCTGCAGGGTGTGTGTAAGGCAATGGAGGGTGTGTGGAGGGTTGAGTGGGGGTGTGGAGGGGTTGTGTGTGTGGACCAGGATCTACCTCTGGCACCACCTCCACAGAGGTGGCTCAAGTGCCACCCTATCCACCAGGCTTCCTGCCAAACCCTGAGTAAGAAAACTAGCACATTCGCATGAATAGCATCCCGTGCTGCACGCTTCATGCAGTGTTTCTTCTTCGGACTGTCTTCCTGTTTATCTTGTCCTGGCTGGGACAGACTGTGCACAACTGTAATTCTACTTTCCTGCCGAGGTGAGAACCTAACAGAATCTGACCACAAGGGAGCCAGTCTCTGGCTCCATGGTTGCTATGGTTTCCGCTCTCAGCCCTTCAGACCCGAACTCCCAGTGCAAGAGACACTGATCACCACGTTCCCAGGCCACTTCCCCTGAGGACACTCAGCTCTCCCAGCTCTCTTTCTGGCTTTCTTTCTGGCTTTCTTTACGGTGTCAGCAACATTGTCCTCTTTTGGACTTGACAGTAACTCACAAAATAAAACCTGTATTCAGAGATGAGGTAAATGTACGTTAATTTTTACTAAAGCAATTTATTGGACATTTTAAAATAAGTGCCAAAGTTTAAGATCTACATTAGTTTCATAGGAAGCATTGAAAAAGTATTTTTAAAAGAGTACAGTCTCTATTTTTCGTAATCACTGAAGTCAGTGAAATATTTTGTTACTTGTTTCCTTCCTTGGAGAATGCAGAATTTCAATGATTTTCACTGGTAAACGAATAGTAACTGTTCTTAGCACTCAAAGAAAAAATGGTCTTGGCACAAAACATTGCAAAACATTTTAATTTCAGTGTGTGAAGATACATAATTTTATATAAGTTTAAAATAAAATAACATTTTTTCTGTAAATTAATCTAATAGCTGAACTCAGAATACTTAGAAACAGGTTAGAATAGCATGGCTGATGAAGTATCAAAACCAATAGTGTAAGGCTTATGCAGGGTATTTCACTATTTCAGACGGGTAGAGCACATTCTCCATAGACACGCACATAACCCTGTTTCAATCAAGAAACAGCATTTCACTTGCCTCACTCTTATAGAGAAAGGTGCTATAAAGTCCTTTGGTTATGAATTACATAAATGTCTTTGTTTTTTCCAGGGAATATTTTCTAAAAGTGTGACAATATAATGAGATGAAATAGAAATAAATTCCCCTATTTAAACTGACTCTATACTGGAAAAGAACTTTTTATTCTTTTATCAGAAGAGAGAAAAGAAGTTGCTGCTTTTAAAAGTTATTTATGGGGGCCGGCCTGGTGGCGCACTGGATAGTGCCCCGCTTGGGAAGCGCGGCAGCGCTCCGCCCGAGGGTTCGGATCCCACATACGGACCGGTTCCCGCTCACTGGCTGAGCGAGGCGCGGGAGCAACACTGAGGGTTGCGATCCGTTGCCGGACACGGAAAAAGACAAAAGACAAAAAAAAAAAAAAAAGTTATTTATGATTGTCGATTTCCTACAACTTCATCCTCCTGGTCAGAAGTTTCCCTTCATTCCTTTTCTAAGCGCTTGGTAGACTCAGTCCTTCCACTGGAGAAACAGCTTAGGTTCCATGTAGGGCTGCTGAGGCCTCTGCCCTGCTGCAACCACCACACTTGGCGATCATTTTGCACAAGGGTGCGGTGCATGAGAGCTTTTCTCTGCTAAACTATATTCTTGTTAAATAACTTCTTTTAGAAGGAAATACCAAATGTGCTTGTCATGTATATTCATATACTTGGGTAAATTTGAGTCTAACCCGAACCCTAACCCCGACCCTATTATAAAGGATAGTTTAGCAGATCTGCTTAACCCTGGAAATAGATTCCAATGGTGGATTCACCAAAGACTGAGGAACAAAGTCTCTGCACATGTTGATAGCACATTAGGAGTTTTGTCACCCAGAAGGCACTAGCTCCGCATACTGTAAGGAATTCTCTTATGATTCCCTGTGGATCTTGGTTACATGGGCTCCAATTGTAATGATTAAACAAACCTCCTTGCATTTGTATGCCTGGCTGGAGGGAATAATAACCCCACAGCCAGTGCAGCCTGTTGTGTGGTTGCTGGGAGAGTGGATTAGCTATGCCTGTTTTGATTTTGAATGAATATACCCCCTGGGCAAGTCATGTGGCCAAAATAGTTTTTTAGGTGGCAAGATCACTACATTTACAGAACTGGTGTTTACCCTTACAAACACCCTGTGTACCCATGGGCCAAGCTTTCCTTACCAAAACAGAAAATGCGCAGATACAGGAACAGAACTCACAGTGGCTGTGCCAGCCTGTCCTATTGTCTCTGTTCCTATTCCTTCTCCACTGTCCACTTCTTCCTTTTATCTTTGGGAGGAAGGGAAGTTTATAAGGGCATCTCAACATGCTTTTACCTGTTCTGTTCCTGACACATCTCTGGGAAGTCAGACCAATTAGTTTACACAAATTATCGACATAGAAAAGTTAAGAATCAGTGAAACCAACTGATCCCGAATTTTGTGCTCAGTATATTATTCATGAGCAAAGCATCTGCCCGAAGCCTTTGCCCAGCTGTGGCCTCCCCTGATTTTCTCTGGTAAAAATGACTGTGTTCTCTGAACACATCTGAGGCCAGTCTGTGTTTGGACAGACGGCAGGGAAAGGATGTGTGGTTTCTGTCCACTTCCTGGAGTGTGTGAATCCAGCATCAAAGATCCTGAGGACACCTGGGTGAAGCCAGTTCTATTCAGGCAGTGGGCTGATGTAGAGCTAGGGCTGGGTCTGGAGCTCACAGATCCCTCAAGCCTGTTCACAAACTCTTCACACACAGGTCTACGAGCTAGGTAACCAGAAAAAACAGTCCTTGGAGCCTTGGTTGAAGGAATAATAAGCTTTATCCAGCACACACACATCTTAGAGCTAGGCAGTCCAAAGAGAAACTCAGAAACTCAACTGCTACTGGCAAAGTCCAAAGAAAAACTGAGCAGCTGCCAGTAAAATAAACATGCTCTATTTTTAGATGCAAGCTCTGCCCTCCAGCCTGCTTCACAAACTCAAGAACACACAAGAATAGCAGCAAACTAGAAAGATACATTGGCCTGCATGGACACTAACTCCACCCACACACAACTTGTTTACAAAGAATGTGCTGCACCACCCCCAACCAGACCTGAAGCGAGGGGGCCTGACCAAACTATTCTATTTTCCCCACAACTGAGATAACCTGGACTGTGGTGAATGGATTTTCAGCTTGTTCTGTGAGGCATACAGCAGCTATGGCTTTCTCTTCAGTGAGGTTTGTATATCTAGGGATCTCTAAACATATCTTGGAAGAAGAAAATACTTTTGAATTAAATCTCTCTCAAGATAATACACCTTTATCAAATTAGAAAGAGGGGTTAGTAAAAAATTATTGAGGGAAATTAATAGCTGTCGTGGTTAAAATTCCTAAAGTACCAGTTCTAGTAAAGAATTATTCTGGTAAGTCTCCTCTGTTGCCAAATGCTAATTTTCACATTTTTTTGCCAAAATGCTAATTTTGTGGGATGGGGGTGGGGGTGGGACATGAATTTCTTAAACAAAGGGGGATATGTGTGTGTATGCGTGTGTGTGTATTCAATATGTATTATATTGCTTGTGTCAATTTAACCCCCCCCAAAATATATATATAAATATATATTTATTTGTAAGGAACTTCTAATTTCCAGAGGAGATTAAAAGAATCAGATCTTCTTTTATTCTTACTAAGGGAGAAATTTCTTTTCACCAAGAAAACATGTTTTTTACTTCCTTATTGTTATACGCACCTGCTTTTTTTTTTCTTCTTGACTTCTCTCTGGGTTTATACGGCCGCTTTCTGTTTATTCTCTGTTATTTTATTCTCTCACTTCTTAAAGCCAGTCAGCAACTGTGGCTCTGTAATTCTTTCCTTTGCTGTTGGATCTTTTCTAGAGATGAAGTGACAAAGGTTAGAGCACTTACCAGCAACTGCATGCTCCCATTTGAGTCTGCCTTCCCACAACATTTTCACTCACATGTAAAAGTAGACACATACACATAGATGTGCACAAATGCAAATGCTTAGCAAGGGAGATTTTCAATTTAAATGAACTGATTTGAGTGACTTTTCCTTTCTTTTTTTTTTTTTTTTTTCCTTTTTGTCTTTTCTCGTGACCGGTAACGGGATCGCAACCCTCAGTGTCGCGCCCGTACCACGACCGGCAACGGGATCACAACCCTCGGTGTCGCACCCGCACCACGCTCAACCAGTGAGTGGACTGGTCTCTATATGGGATCCGAACCCTCAACGGGAGCGCTGCCACGCTCCCAAGCGCCGCACTCTACCGAGTGCGCCACCGGGCCGGCCCTGAGTGATTTTTCAATTCAAGGAGTACTTTTGTAATGAAAATATACACCCCTAGTTTATCTGGCAGCATTAGGAAAATAAATACAATCTTCTAGCCCAAATCCAAATCATTCTTCACAAAATTATGAAAGATTCTGTATCAATTCCTCAAAAATATGTTTTCTTCTCTCTGTTTGGGCTGTTTTAGTACAAACACGTTTGTCTCTTTTAGGTCTTAAACATGTTTTTTTACCCTTTTTTCCCCAAATTGTTGTGCCTGTTTGAACCTGCATAATAATTTATTTATTTTTTTTTTTTTTGTCTTTTGTCTTTTTTCCGTGTCCGGCAACGGATCGCAACCCTCAGTGTTGCCCCCGTACCGGACCGGGGACCGGCAACGGGATTGCAAACCTCGGTGTTGCTCCCGCGCCTCGCTCAGCCAGTGAGCGGGAACCGGTCTGTATGTGGGATCCGAACCCTCGGACGGGAGCGCCACCGTGCTTCCCAAGCGGCGCACTATCCAGTGCGCCACCGGGCCGGCCCTGCATAATAATTTAAAAGATAGTCTTTTATCCGTCATACAGAAATCTTTGAAGACTCATAAAAGCTCATTGATGCCTTTTGTTAGAAGAGTCCATCAACATGTAAGAGACTGCTAGAATGTAAAGACCAACTTGCCCCACTTTGTCAAGCACATATTTTTGTTATAACTAGATTTATAATGCCTTTGTACTTAGAATTAGTTATGTACAAACAGCTGAAAACCATGTCTGCTGATGTCTTGGATGTGAGAGCCAGATACCACACTGACTGAGCTCAGCCCAGGACAAGCAGTTCTTCTTTCAAACTCTGAAAGAAAAACTGCTTGTCTATCTCTTCTCAAATTATGAGATAAAATTGTTAAAAATAAAGCATAGCTGCACATTGAGAAAATACAGTCATTGAACTCATCTCCCCTCCCCCACCCCTCATTTCTCGATTTCCTCTTTTTTTGGAGTCCTCTTCCTAGAGCAGCGATGCCCATGAGAACTCTCTGAGGTGACAGGATGTTCTCTGACTGCACTGTCTGGTATGATAACCACTGATCACATGTGGCTATTGAGCACCTGACCTACGGCCAGAGCCATTGATGGGGCAAATTTTTAATTTCATTAAATTTAGATTTTTAATGGCCACAGGTAACCATTTTGAATAGTGTAGGCTTATAGTTGTTTGCATCTGGCTAGTTAAAAAAATATTTATTCTTCTCAGACACAATTTTTGGAAGATTTTAATTCTCTTCCCACAAAAAAGAAGAGTAATTTGAGCAATTATTACAATGTAACAAGTTTACATTTAATCTTTCTGTAATTTAATAACTTGATGTGGATTTAAGAATTTTAAAAGTTATTCTTATGCCAAGAGACAGGAGGATGGTGCACAGTTGGCTCTGAAGATGGAGGGTCAGGATTAAGGTCATGAGCCAAGGGAGGTGAACAGCCTTTAGAAGCCGGAAAAGGGGCTTCCAGTCAAGATGGCAGAATAGAGGGTCCCCAGCGTCACTGTCTCCCAGAAATTAAGCAATTTACAACTATATAATAAAGCAATGACAGCCAAGCTGGGGCCGCTGGAACTCAGGGGAAGAGGAGGAGAAACCTACAGAGTTCAGGAAGGTGGGAGAAGCCACAATGAGAGAAAGAAAAAACTGCTTTGAGCATTTCAGGCCGCAGCTGCTTTAAGGCTGGAGCCACTGAGCAGATGGATCAGGAGCCAGCAAAAGCTGCAGCTGTGCCCTTCAGATGGAGTTGTTTGGAGGTGGCAGGGGAGAAAAGGGCCTTGGTGGCCCCCAGGCCAGCAGGACCACTAATAGGGTTGCCATGGACCCACATAGGAGCAAGGAGCCACAACAACTGAAAAAAATGGAACCACTCAGAGGCCAGTGAGTCATCACAAGGGACTGGTGCAGGGCCCATCCCATGTGAAGTGTTTGCAGCACAGACAGTGGGGGAGACAGGCCCATTGGGTGAACACTGGGGCACAGCAAGGACAGCTGATCTGCACCCCAATCAGTGTAGGACTACTCAGAGGGGACTGGTCAGGAATATAGAATTGCACGGGGTGCAATTTGATGAAAAGACTCAGGCCCAGATCAGAGTTACTACACAACCCAGGTGCACCAAGTCTCTGGAGAGCCAGAAGTACAAATATAGTCAACCATTATAACCTGTGATGCACAAAAAGCCTTCCCTAGGGAAGCAGCAGCAAAGCAGCAATTTAGCTCAACCACAGAGCTCAAGTACTGGTCACAACAGGAAGTTCCCCCACTTTAGAAGAAAGCAAAGACATAAAAATTAGTTCCGGCTCAGCGATACCACCAGTGCCTCAGATCCACCCTGGAACATGAGGCATGGAACCAGGTACCAGACCCCCCTCCCACAACCAGGCACACTGCGCCAATGCCTTGGGGGCTGCCCAGGGACCCAAGGCATGGAAAAGGGGACTGGACATCCTGCCACAACCAGGCACATCATGCCAGCACCTCAGGGTCTGCCTGGGAAACTGAGATACAGAGCCAGGAACCAGACCCCCCTCACACAACCAGGCACACTGTCTGCACCACGGAGCATGCCAAAAACATCACCTCCATGTGGGTGGCCCACCACAGCCACCACAATAACCATGACTGCCACAAAAGCAGCTAGACACCACAACCACCACTCAGATGGTCTGCCAGCCACCAGAGTGCATTGATACAAGGAGAGCCACCAGCAGAGATGAAGCAAAGCCCATTCCAGAGTGACGGAAGAAGCATCTGCTCTACAATAATATTGGGGGACCTGATCACACCTCTCAGCATTGAGCAGATTATCTAGGCAACAAATCAACAGAGTAACCATTATTCTTTCAGAAGGAGAAAAGAAATCTAGGGTAATTAGAGGGGGGAGGAGGGATGGTGAGGGGGATAGAGTGAGATTGGACAAGGGGGCATAGAGAATGATTTCTAACAATGTATATGCTAGTAATATTGATTTGGTCAACATATGTCAACATTGAATGCACAAAATATGTATAATCAATTTCGATTTAATAAAAAAAATTTTTAAAAGCTATTCTTATGCCAAAGTATGATTATAAGAACATTTTATTCAAGGGAACATATTCTGCAAGACATACCTTGGGATAAAAAGTGCTGTAATTGTCATTATTATGATATGATAATAGAGTTGTATCTTGACATTAATAATACTTATTATAATTAAAAAGTAGTCTCTCTAGCTATTCTCCTATTATTTATTTTGTATATGACTTTTAGAAGTTGTTGGCTCAGCAGTTTGGTGAGACAGGCACACACACAACTGGCACTTAACACTCGCTCAATTGTCCCTCAGCGAACAGGTTTTCCCTAATGTTTCTCTTCACTCTCGCATGTGTTCCTGTTTTTATTTATGGACCTAACTTAACTCGTCACTAGGCATTGTCAATTTCACCCATTATATTTAGCCTTTGTCCTATAAAGAGATAATTTATTACATTGCAAAGAGATAGGAGAGCATTGAGTTTTGGGATTTGAGTATTTTGAATATGGTGGTGATGGCACAATGTTGTACAAGGCAGGAAGGGTGTAGGGTTGCTCTGCTTGGAAGAAAACTAAACGACGTCAAAACTTAGCTTTTGTTCTTGCTCCCCAAATTGACATATGGTTCAAACAATGTCACCAAGTTAACTTCTCTCACAAAATCAATTCAGCCACCAAATCTATATATAGACTTGGCTGGGGGTAGGGGAAGAAACCATCAGAGGAAAACCTTGGGACAGTGAGGGTTGTGAAGGGAAAATCTGCTTGTCTTAACCACTCCTCCCAGAAGGAAACTGTGACCCCCAGGGAGTTCCTCTGGGAGCTTTGCCATCAAAACCCACACTGCAGTCCCCTGGCAACAGACGCACGGATGGTTTGCTGGAAGTAGCACACGTGTGGCATGGGGCTCACAGAGAAGCTGGGCTGTCAGTGGTCCATCCACTTCAATAATAATCCAGCTGCATTCCAAGATTTTAGAGGTCTTTCTCTCAACAGAAATGGATCGATATTGGCCAGACATTTAAAAAAGAAAGAAAGAAAGAAGACTGGAGAAACAGAATCAGTAAAGTTCATGTTCTATTGACACTTGATATTCATTCCATAAACCAAGAAGAGGGCTTAATCTGCCCATGCCTGGGCTTAATTGGCCCATGATGTACACTTCTGCAGAAGCACTATGAACCTGATTTTGTCAGGGATATCCAATTGCTGTCTCAGTGACACCTATGAAACTGTAAAGGGATAATTTTTTTAAGACTAAAATTATGACTCATTTAAATTTTAAGTATGTGTCAAGGATTTTTATTCTGTTTCCCCTGAGCTTTGTTGTTGTTTTTTTATTATTTTATTTTTTCTCCTTTGGGGCTGGATGGGTTCTATTGTCCCTTGTTTTGCTGTTCAAATTTTTTTCAATTGAGAAAACCTTGAGAATTAAAGAACTGAGAATTTTACATTCATGACTCGTGTGTCATAGTGGTAAGCTGTGCAGTGTTCTGTATTTCTCCACTAAGTACATTAATTGGTAATAGGAGATTTCTTAGAAGTGTGCTTTATTTTACATAATAGTCATAGATATAAGTTTCATATAAACAAAATAAAAAAACTGGAGAAGTGACATGAAAAGCTTAAAGTAGGAGGTTGAAATTAAGTAATTTAATTCGTATTAAATATTTATTTACATGGTATTATTTATTGCTATTTTTGAAATTCAGGTAATAGTAAAGGGGAAATAAATTGAATCTTCTGATGTAAAATTCTATTTCTGCTCTGTCCTTGTGTATTTAGGGTTAGTGATTGTCACTTTCTTACTAATGTGTGTAACATTCATTCTATTTTTTCATTTTTATTTATTTATTTATTATTAATTTAATGCCAATTGATAAGGAACAAATTTAACACAAAGATTAATATCCTTAATGAAAAAAGAACTCTTAAAAATCAATGAGAAAAATCTAAGCAGAAACTTGGTGATGGACACAAGCAAATAAGTCACACACCCCATAGCAACACTCATGTCTAATAAGTGCACTCTGGATGGGGAGGGGGAGAGGGCAGGGCCATGGCCCTTGACCCTCATCTCAGGGCCCCAGCGGCTTTTGGATCAGGGGCTTTTGGTTCTGGATCCATGGCCAAGCCAGCAGTGGTGGGCAGGGCTGGGGCCCAGAGTTGTCTTCAGGGCCCCAGGGTGAATGGCCCTAATTTTTTCTAAATTAAAAAAAAATTTATTGAAACATATTGATTGTACATACTTATGGGGTACAGAGTTATATTTCAATACATGTACACAATGCGTGATGATCAAATCAGGTTAATTAACATATTCATCACTGCAAAACTGAGTCATCTCTTTGTGATGTGAACATTTGATCTCCTCTCTTCTAGCCATTTGATAACATGCAGTAGATTATTGTTAATTACACTACAGCTCTTCTGTACACCAATAGAACTTATTTTTCCTATCTATATGTAATTTTGTGTCCATTAATCAACCTTTCACTATCTCCTATTCCCCCTCTCCTTTCCCGCCTCTAGCAATCACAGTTCTACTCTCTCCTTCCAAAAGTTCAACTTGTTATTATTATCATTATTGTTTATTTACTTATTTATTAGCTCCACATGTAAGTGAGAACATGCAGTATTTCTCTTTCTGTGCCGGGCTTATCTCACTTAACATAATCTTCTCCAAGCTCATCAATGTTGGCTGTGAATGGCAAAACTCCATTCTTTTTCATGGCTGAGTAGTATTCCATTGTGTGTATGTACCACATTTTCTTTATCCAGTTGTCTGTGGATGGACATTTAGGTTAGTTCCAAATCTTGGCTATAGTAAATAGAGCTGCAATAAATGTAAGAGTGCAGGTATCCCTATGAGATGATGATTTCCATTCCTTTGTGTATACACCCAGTAGGGTGATTGCTGGATTGTATGGCAGTTCTATCTGTAGTTGTTTCAGAAGCCTCCATACTGTTTTCCATAAAGACCATACTAGTTTGCAATCCCACCAGTAATTTATTTATTTATTTATTTATTTATTTATTTATTTATTTCCCTTTTTGTCTTTTTTCGTGACTGGTAACGGATCGCAACCCTCAGTGTCGTGCCCGTACCGGACCGGGACCGGCAACGGTATCGCAACCCTCAGTGTCGCACCCGCACCTCGCTCAGCCAGTTAGCGGGAACCGGTCTGAATGTGGGATCCGAACCCTCGGCGGGAGCGCAGCTGCACTCCCAAGCAGCGCACTGTAGCAGTGCGCCACCGGGGCGGCCCCCACCAGTAATTTATAAGAGTACTCCTTTCTTTGCATCCTCACCAGCGTTTGTTATTTTCTGTCTTTTTTTTTTCCTTTTTGTCTTTTTTCGTGTCCGGCAACGGATCGCAACCCTCAGTGTCGCACCCATACCGGACCAGGACCAGCAACGGGACCGCAACCCTCGGTGCTGCGCCCGCACCTCGCTCAGCCAGTGAGCGGGAACTGGTCTGCATGTGGGATCCGAACCCTCGGCAGGAGCACCACCGCGCTCCCAAGCGGCGCACTGTAGCAGTGCGCCACCGGGCCGGCCCTTTATTTTCTGTCTTTTTGATAAGCACCAATCTAACTGGAGTGAGGTGAAATCTTAATGTGGTTTTAATTAGCATTTCTTTGATATTAGTGATGTTGAGCATTTTTTCATATATCTGTTGGCCATTTGTATGTCTTCTTTTCAGAAATATTTATTTAGCTCCTTTGTCCATTAATTGGATTATTCTTTTTTTTTTTTCTATTGAGTTGTTTGAGTTCCTTGTATATTCTGAATATTAGTCCCTTGTCAGATGCATAGTTTGCAAATATTTCCTTCCATTCTATTGGATGTCTCTTTGCCATCTTGGTTGTTTCCTTTGATGTGCAGAAGCTTTTTAGTTTGATATAATCCCACTTGTTTATTTTTGCTTTTATTGCCTATGCTTTTCAGGTCTTATTCATAAAATCTTTGCCTAGTCCTACATCCTGAAGAATTTCCCCTGTGTTTTCCTCTAAAAATTTTATTATTTCACGTCCTACATTTAAGCCTTTAATCCATTTTGAGTTGATTTTGGTATGTGGTGAGACATAGGAGTCTAGTTTCATTCTTCTACATATGGTTGTCCATTTTTCCCAGGACCATTTATTGAAAAGGCTGTCCTTTCCCCAATGTATGTTCTTGGCATCTTTGTCAAAGATCAGTTGGCTGTAAATAAATGGATTTATTTTTGGGTTTTCCATTCTGTTCTGTTGGTCCATGTGTCTATTTTTATGCCAGTACCATACTGTTTTGGTTATGATATCTTTGTAGCATATTTTGAAGTCAGGTAGTGTAAAGCCTCCGGCTTTATTCTTTTTGCTCAAGGTTGCTTTGGCTATTCATGGACTTTTGCTGTTCCATATGAATGTTAGAATTGTATTTTCTATGTCTGTGAAGAATGCCGTTGGTATTTTGATAGGAATTGTGTTGAATCTGTAGATCACTTGAGGTAGTATAGTCGTTTACATAACATTAATTCTTCTAATCCAAGAGCATGGAATGTCTTTCCATTTTTTAGTGTCCTCTTTAATTTCTTTCATCAACATTTTGTAGTTTTCATTGTAGAGATCCTTCATCTCCTTGGTTAAATTTATTCCTAGATATTTTATTATATTTTATTTTTTCATAGCTATTGTAAATGAGATTGCTTTCTTGATTTCTTTTTCTGCTAATTCATTTTTGGTGTAAAGAAATACTGCTGATTTTTGTATATTGATTTTGTATCTTGCAACTTTACTGAATTTGTTTATCAATTCTAAGAGGTTTTTTTTGGTTGATTCTTTAGGTTTTTCTATATATTGGATCATGTCATCTGCAAAAAGGGACAATTTGACTTCCTCTTTTCCAATTTGGATGTCCTTAGTTTCTCTCACTTGCTTAATTGCTCTGGCTGGAACTTCCAATACTATGTTAGATAGGAGTGGTGAGAGTGGACATCCTTGTTTTGTTCCTGTTCTTAGAGAAGAAGCTTTAAACTTACCCCTATTCAGGATGATGTTAGCTGTGGATTTGTTATATATGGCTTTTATAATGTTGAGATACTTTCCTTCTATACCTAATTAGTTTTTATCATAAAGGGATGTTGAATTTTATCAAATGTTTTTCTACATCTATTGAGGTGATCATGTGGTTTTTGTCCTTCATTTTGTTGATGTGGTGTATCATATTTATTGATTTGTATATACTGAACCATCCCTGCATGCCTGGGATGAATACCACTTGATTATGGTATAATCTTTTTGATGTGCTTTTGAATTCTGATTGCTAGTATTTTGCTGAGAATTTTTGCATCTATGTTCATCAAGGATATTGGCCTGTAGTCTTCTTTTTGTTGTTGTTGTGTCTGTCTACTTTTGGTATCAGGGTGACGCTGGCCTCATAGAGTATATTTGGGAGATGACCTCTGCTTAAATTTTTTGGAATAGTTTGAGAAGAATTGGTTTTAACACAACCTCAATATAATCCAATATACAAATCATATTTAAATTTCAAACTTGGTTTAAAAAAGTAGTGAGACAAAAGCTGTGGGCAGGTGGGGATGGTGCATGTCATACAGTTTAAGTGAATACCATGAGTGGTCATCTTCGATCCATTCTTTACAATTCAGCAGTCAGGGGCATCTGCTCCAAGAGGGATTAGAATGGAAGAATGATAAGCATATTTTCTCTTTTACTAAGGTTTTAATGAGAATATTTTTACTCTAAACCTGTGTTGGGTTGGAGGGTTGGCACAGGAGCTGGAATTCAGGCAAGATTGGCATCAGAAGCTCTTTCTAGAGCTTTGTCCGCTGGTGTCAGTGTGGATGTGGTGCACTAGCTTCAGGAATCCTGTCTGCAACCTGAGCGCCCTGTCCTGCTGTCTGAGCCATCCCCACAGAGGCTCTCTTTGTGTCTTGTCTAGGGCAGAGAAAGCAAGAAAAAAGGGAGGAGAGAAGGATGGGTGTGGGGAGGAGGAGAGTCATTATACGAAGTTATACGAAACTTAGCTTTTGTTCTTGCTCCCCAAATTGACATATGGTTCAAACAATGTCACCAAGTTAACTTCTCTCACAAAATCAATTCAGCCACCAAATCTATATATAGACTTGGCTGGGGGTAGGGGAAGAAACCATCAGAGGAAAACCTTGGGACAGTGAGGGTTGTGAAGGGAAAATCTGCTTGTCTTAACCACTCCTCCCAGAAGGAAACTGTGACCCCCAGGGAGTTCCTCTGGGAGCTTTGCCATCAAAACCCACACTGCAGTCCCCTGGCAACAGACGCACGGATGGTTTGCTGGAAGTAGCACACGTGTGGCATGGGGCTCACAGAGAAGCTGGGCTGTCAGTGGTCCATCCACTTCAATAATAATCCAGCTGCATTCCAAGATTTTAGAGGTCTTTCTCTCAACAGAAATGGATCGATATTGGCCAGACATTTAAAAAAGAAAGAAAGAAAGAAGACTGGAGAAACAGAATCAGTAAAGTTCATGTTCTATTGACACTTGATATTCATTCCATAAACCAAGAAGAGGGCTTAATCTGCCCATGCCTGGGCTTAATTGGCCCATGATGTACACTTCTGCAGAAGCACTATGAACCTGATTTTGTCAGGGATATCCAATTGCTGTCTCAGTGACACCTATGAAACTGTAAAGGGATAATTTTTTTAAGACTAAAATTATGACTCATTTAAATTTTAAGTATGTGTCAAGGATTTTTATTTAAATTGTTAATTAATGAAAGCACCAATAAGAGTTTTTAAAACTGTTCAAAGGAAAATTCACAGAATAGGCACATAGTCAATCAGGAATGCTGAAATAGACTTTCTAATAGATGCAATACTTGCCTCCTCTATAAGACAGCCCCAATGTCATGTTTACTGGACAAAGTTATTTGCCTTTCTATGAACAGGAATCATCTGCATCAACATCAGCTTTTTACAACTTAAAGAGTTGTAAAATAGTGCAAAAACAATGAAAGGTGCAGGCCTGTATAGATTCAAGTAACCCAGAAGGGTGTGTAAGACACTTTCAACTATTCCTTTGAAGCTGGGAGGTTGGGAGCTGCTTAGAGTTCCGGAACCAGTAAGAATTCTAACAGTGGAGAGATACCAGAGATCCAGGGCTATTCTCTCATCCCCAGTTCTAGGTTTTCCTTATCCTCTGTTTCTACTAGATGGAGATTCCTGTTCTGAGTAATAAATCCATAAATTTGTGACCTAGCATTCTTACTGCTTCCTGCCCTTTGGCATCCAGGACACCAAGGAGATGGGGGCCAGAAGTAAGGAGTAGTGGAAATGAAGCTCAAAAACCCTTCAGTCTGTATATGAGGCAGGAGAAAATTGGAAGTGTGGGATTGTATGGACAGAGAATACAGAACATAAGACTAAACAGCAGAGTGAGGCTTACTTTATTGTGTGTACTTGAGAAGGGTGGAAGGGGGAAGAGAGAGAGAGAGAGATGGAGGGGAGAAAAAAGAAAGAGAGAGGGCACGTTACTACTCAGTCATCATTCTGTTCTCAGGCTTGACAGTCTGAGATCTTAAGTGCTCACTACAGTGAGTGCTTGGCACATAGTCAGAACTTTGTACATAAAGTACAAACATGGACATAGATATAAAAATACATGTGTCAGACAGGAAAGAATTATAAGATTAAGGGAAAAAAAATAGCTACTTAATTTTTTTTTCTTTTGAATTTGTGGGTTAACTGTGTTGACATAGACTAATAATTGTCAAACTTAGAGACTTTAAAAGCAGAGTCAGAAAGTTATCAGAGACAATCCAAAAGAGCTAGCTACCTCTTTGTTGCTGCTTCTTTTTATTTTCTTTGCCCTTATAAATAATGCTGTAGTGTGAATAGATCTGTGCACATAAATGTTTCCATATAACTTTCTTACAAACAATTCCTGAAAGATTAGTACCAGATCATGCAGTCCCGTTCCTACTCTTGTCCGTGCTTCAACCATGCCTGTCCGATGGGGTCTCCATAAAGGGCCAGGAGAATGGGGTACGGGGAGCTTCTGGACAGCTCAGTGTGTGGAGGCTTGCAGGAAGGTAAGAAAGAACTCGCCCATGTCTGGGAGGGCAGTGCACCCCAGCTCCATGGAACAGAAACTCCTGCACTCTGGACCCTTCCAGACCTCACCCTACATATCTCTTCATCTGGCTGTTAATTTGTAGTCTTTAAAATATTCTTTATAATATTATGGTCTTTCTTTCTTTCTTGGGGGGGGGATAAGGAGTACTTGGGTAAGGGACACAAAAAACAATCATAATTTGTAATGATGAACATGTGAACATGGTCAAAGTTCCTGGGCCTGGACTACAACTGCTGTTTGACATACAGTCAGTCTTGTGGGATCTCCAGGCAGACAACGTCGGAATTCAATTGGGTTAGAACACACCCAGCACTTGTCTGTTGCAGAACTGATTGCTTGTTTGTGGGCGGGGGGGAAAGCCCCACACATTTGGCCACAGACGTCTGCTTTGATGGTTGCCCTGGGGTGCGAGCCAAGGAGACGCCACTTATCTTCTCTCCTCATCCAGTTATGGTCATTTTGTGGATTCTGGTGAGGATTCAGGAGCTAATGCAGAATTCTAAGAAGAGCCACGATATAAGATGATTTACATTCTACAGCGTTGTTCTGGAGGTTGGTTGGAGGATGTGTGGACAGGGCTAGAGGAGGCCAGTTGGGAGCCACTGCAGCAGCTGAGGTGGGATATGATGGTGTTTCAGACCTGGCTGAGATCAGGGAGAGGGAGACCTACACAGATGGAAAGCTTAGATGGGAGTGGCTGATGTCAAGGATTTGGGTGATACAATGGGGAAAAGAGTCATCAGGGTTAACTACTACGTCTCTGGCTTGAGCGACTGGGTGGATAGAGGCAGTGCCATTTACTGAAATGGGGAAGATTCAGAGATGATTGGAGGATGTTTAGAACTAGAGGTTTCAGTTTGTGCATGTTGAGTTTGAGATTACTATGGGATATCCAAGGGGAGATGTACAAAAGGAGTTCAAGCCACAAATTTAGAACTCAGTGGTGAGGTCTGAACTGTAATGTGGAATTTTTGGCATATGGTAGGTATTTAAAGAAAGGGAATGAATAAGATCATTTAGAAGAGTGCATAGAAAGGACGTTAGGAGCACTAACACCAAATGCTCAAAACAAAGAACACACAGGTACGTACATATACATGTGTAAACGCTCAGCGCACAGTGTGTCCTAGCATTTCTAAGTATTCAGGCACACTCCTAAGTTTTTCCTTAGGCCTGTTTGTGAGAATTGCTAAATTATTTCAGCTGCTGATGTCAAGGATTTGGGTGATACCATGGGGAAAAGAGTCATCAGGGTTAACTACTAGGTCTCTGGCTTGAGCGACTGGGTGGATAGTGGCAGTGCCATTTACTGAAATGGGGAAGATTCAGAGATGATTGGAGGATGTTTAGAACTAGAGGTTTCAGTTTGTGCATGTTGAGTTTGAGATTACTATGGGATATCCAAGGGGAGATGTACAAAAGGAGTTCAAGCCACAAATTTAGAACTCAGTGGTGAGGTCTGAACTGTAATGTGGAATTTTTGGCATATGGTAGGTATTTAAAGAAAGGGAATGAATAAGATCATTTAGAAGAGTGCATAGAAAGGACGTTAGGAGCACTAACACCAAATGCTCAAAACAAAGAACACACAGGTACGTACATATACATGTGTAAACGCTCAGCGCACAGTGTGTCCTAGCATTTCTAAGTATTCAGGCACACTCCTAAGTTTTTCCTTAGGCCTGTTTGTGAGAATTGCTAAATTATTTAGTTGCTTCTTAAGCATGCCTTTTTCCTTTTAAATTAGGGGTCTTCAAAGAAATTTTCCAGAAAATCTTCTGCTCTATGCAAAAATAGCATTAAGAAGTTGATGAGATTGATTCAGGAGAGAGAGAGAAAGTCCTGGTGAAAACTGGATGTATAAAGGTTAAAGACAGGGCCAGGGCACTAGGGTGAGGGAGGACGAGGTGCAAGGAAAGCCTGGAGCAGGAGGATACGTTTATGCACCTGCACTTTCATCTTCAGAAAGGAACTTCTGAGGGTTTTTAATTTTGACTGTGCTTTGCTAATACGACAAAGGCTTTGTTTTATTTTTCTTTAATAAGTCACACTCATCATTCATGTTAGGGTCTTCACTGAGCAGCTGGTTCATAATGCAGAGTTTATGTATCCCAGTAGATTCAATGTTCAAACAAAATTTCCTGAGGTAGTGCCTGCATTTTATTTTAGACCAAATAGTGGGCAACATACACCAGGATCCCCTCTACCCACTAACACGTGATTCTGCTAAAGAAAACTGTTGAGTATTAGGCCTGGTTTGTTCTTTAAAACTTCACTTTTGTTTTAGTTCAATTTCATTTCCAAAAGTTGTCTGCTACATATAGTTTTACTAATGTATTTATATTAGACTCAATATGTCATTTTTAACAAAAACCTCCCTTTTGTCTTTTAATTGGTATATTTTTTAGAAGCATTTATCGTTTCCTAGAACTCAGTGATTTAAAAAACAATTGGCTTAGTTCACAAACCAACTTCTTCAAATTACTCATTTAAAATTATTTATTTATATACTTAAAACTTCCTGAGAACCCTCTCTTGTTTTAGAGAATTAATTGTGTGTGTGTGTGTGTGTGTGTGTGTGTTTGAACCAATATGCTAACTTTCCCAAATGAAGTTTCTCATGTTTCTGGTTAAAAGCTTTTTTAAAAAAGAGTTACTTATCCATTTTGTTAAAAGTCACAACCTTTTCATGATTAATCGATCAGTGGTCTTTTTTATCCCTAACATTAATTCAATATTCTGTACTGTATTAATTTTCCGCAGGAAGCTTATGCTGCAATTCATCTTGTTTTTTATATGCGTTCAAACTATTCTTTACATTTTCATTTAGTCATTTAACGAAGGTCTTCAAGAAACACAAACTAGATGTTTTTCTGACTTATTTTTCTCATTGCGGAAAATTTTAAACATTAACAAAAGTCTAGGAAAGGGATGGAGCGATTCACTGCCATGTACCTATTATCCACTTGTAACGATTACCAACGCATGGTCAGACTTGCTACACTTTTTTTTTTTTGTCTTTTTTCGTGTCCGGCAACGGATCGCAACCCTCAGTGTCGCACCCGTACCGGACCGGGACCGGCAACGGGATCGCAACCCTCGGTGTTGCGCCTGCACCTCGCTCAGCCAGTGAGCGACCGGTCTGTATGTGGGATCCGAACCCTCGGCGGGAGCGCCGCCACACTCCCAAGCGGCGCACTGTAGCAGTGCGCCACCGGGCCGGCCCAGACTTGCTACACTTTGGTATGTTTGCTTTCATTGGCTTTTTATCCTTGTATTTCCTTAAAATACTGTACCTTTATCTCCCATTGTATTTAACATTTTACCCTATTTTTTCCTGTACAATGCCGACCATGTTTCTCAGTTACTTTGAATTTACTTTTAGTGGTGCCTGATTTGTCTTGTTTTATCTTCTCAGGCGTCATTCATACTTCATGATGAATGAGCATTTGCACGGGTAATTCAGGCACTCTTACACGTGTCAGCAACAAAGCGTTTTTGATTCAGGCCTACCCGGATTCTGAATAGGGGAAAAACTGGTTAAACCAGTTTGATTGACATAGGAAATGAAACTAAAAATAGTAAATTTTTCAAGTTCAGTGAAGGTTGAAACTGACAATTTAAAATTTCTTAACAAGGACTAAACTATCAAATCTATTCCTTTGTGTTTTCTTCTTCTATAACAGAAACATTGAAGCAAAGAGTCAAAATATCATTGACTGTGGGAGAGTGGTTGGCTTTTTTCACTTTTCCAAGTTCTCATTTTCTTATTCATTCAGTGTCCATAATAGTCTAGGGATGTTAGAAATTTATTAAAAAGATGACATATCTCAGTAGGTCATAGGCCATCAGTTAATGCATTTTCTACTATAATACACTCAATGACATTAATGGTGCAATATGGGTTACTTTAAACAACGTAATATGAAAGTTCAAGCAAATTTAAAAGAGTTATTATATCTAGGGTTTGGGTTTGGGTTACGATTAGGGCTAAGGCTAGGGCTAGGGTTCAGGTTCGGGTTAGACAAGATTTGGGTTTGGGTTCGGGTTCGGGTTAGGGCCAGGGCTAGGGCTAGGGCTAGGGCCAGAGCCAGGGCTAGGGCCGGGGTAAAGGTTAGGGTTAGGGCCAGGGATCAGGGGTCAAGGGTCTTCCCATGTGCTGCCCAGGCACCAGCTGTGGGGTACAGCATGGAGCAGGGAGGAGGTCGGGTTGAGGCCCTGAGGACACCACGTCACCACTCTAGCTCTGACACATGCAGAGATGTCCAACATTGATTCTGTCTGCTTTGTTGTCAGTGCTCATTGGTCATGAAAACTGAACTGATTAAAGGCAAAGACAGGAGTAGAGCTGGACTGGCTTGTGCATGAGTCACAATATGCCTGACAGGGCCAGCCCGGTGGTGCACTGGAGAGTGTGCCGCTTGGGAGCGCGGCAGCACTCCCGCCGAGGGTTCAGGTCCCATGTGGAGACCGGTTCCCGCTCACTGGCTGAGCGCGGTGCAGGCACAACACCGAGGGTTGCGATCCCGTTGCCGGTCCCTGGTGCAGGCGCGACACCGAGGGTTGCCATCCCGTTACCGGTCAGTAAAAAAGACAAAAAGGAAAAAAAAAACAAACAATATGCCTGACAGCTCTAGGGGGTTTTCTTTGTTATAAAACCTGAGTTAGGAACATGTAAACAAATGCAAGGTGTTTATGCTGAGTGGCTGGGTCTGAGGGACACCCCAGCAAGGTGGGCAGAACTCTTCACGAGGCATTCATGTCAGTTTCACGAATCTTGGTCTGACTTTCTGGTAATGCTAGGTTTTGTAAGTTCCCATATAGCATTTGCGAATCCCTCTTTTCATGGGTAAGTTTCTTTATTTTATCTTCTCCCCTGACCCTGTGCTATTGACCAAACCTCTCCGGCCTTCCCTTGACACTCAGGTTGCTCTTAACCTTGTTGTGGGCCCATTTTCCAATCCATAAAGACAAGACTGGCCAACTGTGATTACAGGGTGGTCTGAGCTGACGGAAGATCTGCAGGGCTAGAGCTCCACTCCCCTGCACACCCTGTATATGGCCCCCAGTGGCTCTTCAGAGTAGGCTGGGGCCACGATGGCACCAGGTCCCTGTGGTCACAAGAGCAGCCATGGACCCTGGGACCCGCATCTGCTGTCCGCCAGCTCCAGGAGCGGGGCTGCGACTCAGTGGGAAAGGCAGGCTTTCTTCCTGCTGCACTGTTTTGATGCTGTCCATGACTTCTCTGACCTGGGGCTGTCTGCAGCAGCAGGACTGTTAGTGTCCACAGCTTCCTGGCCACCCACCTCAGGTGCTCAGCGAGATTTTCTTCATTGGCTTATCCTCAATGGATGTTTCCTGAGAGCTTAGAGCATTCAGGACTCCCCCATGCTGGAGATGGGGTCCCCTGAAGACAGGGCAGTGTTGTCGACCAGTACCCCGAGGGGAGAGGGTGGGAAATGAAGAAAGACATGATTTATTTTATGGGATCAGGAGGACCTTTCAGGATGCTGACCTGCAAGGCATCTTAGTTTATTTTTGGTTCCTTTTTATAAGCCAGTGAAAATAACAAATCATATTGATTAAATCAATTATATCTGCTACCAAGCTATTTATAGAACAGAACATTTTCAGCTGTCACGGTGCTTGAAGATTCTTAGCTAACTACTTATCAACAAAATAAGAACATAAGTTTCTCATTTACAAAGCTTCCAGGGTCCTGGGTTCAATCAAAGGTCAGACCTCAAAGGGAGGGAGAAGGGGGAAGTAGGCAAAAGGGGTGCTAGCCCTGCTGGCTTATCCAGAAAAGCAAGGACTTTGTCAGCTTGCTTATTCAGTACCCCACAGGACAGGTGCAGGGCCTTCATGAGCAGGGATTGCATGAGGGAATCACAGATCCACATCCTTCCTATGAACAGCTGATGGACAAAGAGACTCGACAAGGGGCAGAGGCCACAGGCAGGAGGTAGAGGCCTCAGGACCCCTGCCTCCCCCACCTGCTCCTTTGCCCTGTGCCATCTTGGCACCCACAAGCCCCTACAGGTGCTGCTGAGCCACAGACCCCGCTGGAAGCGGATGACCCACAGGAGGTCCACAGGCTGGGGTCTGGGGCCATGCCACCCAGGCCCTGCCCGGCAGCTGCCCCTGTCCCCAGTGCCAACATTCTTGCCCACACAACGGGCAGGCCCTGGAGCCCTGCCTGACACTCTGCACACACCAGCAAAGGCTTCCTCCATCTCTAGGTGAGCCCGCAGCCCCCCTAAGGTAAAGACCCCTCCCCGGGATAGGACAAGACTGGGCGGTGGCTTTATTGCTTTCTCATTCTCCATCCCATGGATGTTGCCTCAAATTCACCCATCACCAGCCCGTGCCAGATCCACGGAATGGGGCCTCTACTCCTTAGGATGCCATGGTGCTGACACATCAGATGCCACTGAGAGCTCCAGAGCCCATCTGGGCAGGCTGGACAGGTCTGAGAATGAAGGAGGCCAGCCAAGTCAGTGAGTGGACAGGAGGCCTGCAGACATGGGTGAGTTGGAGGTGGCAGGCGGGTGCAGTTGGCACCCCAAGTTAGGAAACATCTTGCTGTGCGTGTCTTCAGTTTCTTTGTCAGTGTACAGATGATGGACAGAGGAATTAATAAAGTCCTTTCATTCACACAGACACCTACTGATCTCTTGGTTCCTTGCTGATACTGGGTGTAAAGTTTTCATGCCTTAAGTGACCTCAGGTACAAATGAACACATATACCCTTCAGTATCTTTTTGATCTTCATAGCTACATGCAAGATACCAAAGAAAAGAGTGCATCCTGTGTATGTGTGTGCATGCATCTGCACACATGTGCATGTACAATCATGTTGTGCACGTGTGCATGCAGATGTGCATGGCATGTGCGATCATGAGTGTGTACATGTGCATGAGGGTGTGCAATGTGTGGTGTGTGCAATCATGTGTGCACATGTGTGGTTGTGTAGTGTACACACGTGTGCATGCAGGTGTGCATTGTATGGTGTGTGCAATCGTGTGTGCACATGTTCATGCAGGTGTGCATTGTATGGTGTGTGCAATCGTGTGTGCACATGTTCATGCAGGTGTGCACGTGTGCATGCAGGTGTGCATGTGTAATCATGCATGTGCACGTGTGCATGCAGGTTATGTGTGTGTGTGTGCCTGTGCATATGCATGTGTGCATGTGTGTTTTGTGCTCCACTCCATACCCCTAGGAAGTGGGTTTGAACACATGGAGGTAACTTTTATAAAAGTTCATGTTTGGGCTGGCCCGGTGGCGCACTCGGTAGAGTGCAGCGCTTGGGAGTGTGGCAGCGCTCCCGCCGAGGGTTCGGATCCCATATAGAGACCGGTCTGCTCACTGGTTGAGCCCAGTGTGGGCGCGACACCGAGGGTTGCGATCCCGTTACCGGTCACGAAAAAAGACAAAAAGGAAAAAAAAAAAAGTTCGTGTTTACATTTAAGGAAATCAATATTTGGGGGAACCTGACTTTTCTGAAAACTTTCATCAGCCTTATTGATTAGAGGTTTTTTGAATCAAAACATTATTTCTGGTGTTCACCCTAACTCATTTATCAAGTCGTCATCACACAGTAGCTGTCGTATGTCTTTAAACCAGCAGCATGTGTGCGGAAAGTGAAGTCGGTGGGCACGCGGAAGGGGCAATGGGACTTGGAGGGACCGCGGACTCCCTGGGGCCCTTACGTGTCCTGCGCTCATGGAGGAAGTGAGTGCGGTTCCCGAAGACGCAAACGGGAAAGAGAAGCAGGAATAAGATAAGAAAGGGAGTGAGGGAGGGGAGACAGAGGCTTTCTGGGTTCCCATGCTGGCCTGCGTCCCCCGCCGCCTCTCTTCATAGTGAGTTTTAAGCAGGAATCCGCTCCTGCCACGTGCCGTCGGCTCACAGGGAGTTAAGTCTCACGGACGCTGAGACTTAACTCCCTGTGAGCCGACGGCACGTGGCCTGACCGCGGGGACGGAGGCTACAGCGATGGTCAGCTTTCCGTCGCTTGGGCACTTAGCTGGACAACCTCATGTCACTCTCATGAGGAGCCTGTGATGGAGGCACAACTGTCACCTTCTCACACTCTCACACCGCCCGGCCCCGCCCACTCTGGGGTCGGCTCTCCTCCCTCAGCCCCGCCCACTCTGGGGTCGGCACTCCTCCCTCAGCCCCGCCCACTCTGGCGTCCGCGCTCCTCCCTCAGAGCCCTTCCCCTTTGCGGCAGGCGGGAGCCCGGATGTTACCGTTGTAGGCTGTTGTCTGCTGTTGTCGGGGCGTTAGTGGGCACCCCAGACGCTCCTCAGATCCACGGAGTGGGGACAAGAGCATAGATCGGCGCAGCTGCGGTGCACTGAGGAGGCTGCCCGGGGAGCGGCGTGGCGGACCAGGTAGGGCCCAGGTGAGGGGCTGTGACTCCCGACCGAGGCAGGGGAGGTAGCGGCGGACTGAGGAGGCTGCGAGGGCAGGAGCGGCCGACGGTAGGAGCGGGGCCGAGGGCAGGAGCGGCGGCGGGGCCCAGGTTAGGAGCGGCGGGGTGGACCAGGTAGGGCCCGGGTGAGGGGCTGTGACTCCAGACCGAGGCAGGGGAGGTAGCGTCGGGCTGAGAGGGCGGCGCGGGGAGCCTGGGGAGGGTCCTCCGAGGCCCGAGTGGGGAGGGGAGGGGCGGCGGAGGCCAGCGGGGTGGGTGGGGGGATGGAGACGGCGGGGTGCCCGGCGCTGGCAGGGAGAGGAGAGCCGGCATCCCTTCCCGTGCTGGGCTAGCCTTCTCCGAGGGCTGCTGTCATCTGTGAATAATGTTTCTTGTCTTGAAATACTCTTTCTGATATTAATATAGTCACGCCAGTTTTTTTATGCTTATCTTTACATGCTACATCTCTGTCCATCCTTTTACTCTCAACCTATCATTGCCTTTGTATTTGAAGTGGTTTTTCTTGTAGGCAGCATATATTTGGACCCTGCTGTTTTTTTAGTCTTTTAATTTATGGGGTTTTTTTGTCCACTTATATTTAATGTAATTACTCATATAGTTGGCTTCCAGTCTACCTTCTTATCTGTTTCCTCATTGTCTCATTTGCATTTTTATTACTCTGTTGCTCCTTTTCTCTCTTTATTTTGGCTAACCAAAAAACTTTTAACCTTTGTTTTATTTCCTCTATGCCTTTTTAGCTACACTTTTTGTATTATTATTTGGTGGTTTCTTTAAGCTATTCAGTATGCATTCTGAACTTATCACAATCTACTTAGTATTTGTTGCTTTGCCCCCCACGGATTTGTCACGCCTCTTCCCCAGGGTGATGGAGCTGCAAAGGACTACTCAAAGCCCATCTCTTCTGAGCAGTGAGAAGCCCCAAAGTGGTTAATTTCCCCAAACCCTCAAGAGAGAGGCATTTCTTTCATTTGGGAAATTAACCACGAATTGGGGTTCCCTTGCTGTATTTATTCTCCAGCCCAGGAAGTTACAGCAAGAGACATAGGCAGGGTTATAGTTTAACAATACAAGCTGGTAACTTTCAGTGAAACAAGCCAGATGACATTCCAAAAGGCAGGAAGAGACATAGATGGGCTTAAAGTTTTAAGAAGTTTAACAATAGAAGCTGGTAACATTCAGTTAAAAACAAGTCAGATGATATTCTATTAGGCAATTAAGTGATCCACCAACAAAAGCTTGATCTTAGCAAACATTCTCTTCTTACAGCAATTTCCCAGTATCTTTACATATCAATCAATAACTTGTCTGTCTTTAAACCAGCAGCCTTGCTGTGTTACAACTCTTTATCTTACAACAGAGATTCAATAGCCTAGGGAAAATTTCCTGTTTTTTGTAAGGTCAATATTTGAAAAAGCAAGGCTTTGGAAAACCAGGCCCTGTGAAGTACATTTGCTTTACAGTATACTCCACAAGTAGTAATGGTACTTAGTATTGTACCATTTTATGTATGATACAAAAACCTAAAACAGTGAAATTTCATTGACCCCAGATTTCATACTATAGTTGTTATGTACTTTACATGTACATGTGCAATGACTTAGTATTTCATTGACCCCAGATTTCATACTATAGTTGTTATGTACTTTACATGTACATGTGCAATGAAAACCACCATACAATATTATTATTTGTATTTTAATCAGTTGTCTTTCAAAGAAATTTTTTTAAAAGATGATCTTTTTGTTTACCTAAAATACCACTGCTGTTCATTATTTCCTGTATATCTATGTTTCTAGCTGCCAAATTAATTTCCCTGTAACTTTAAATTTTACCTCTAGCATTTTTTTTTTATAATGCAGGTGTGCTACTGACAAATTATCTAAGTGTTCCTTTATATGAAAATATACTAATTTCACCCTCATTTTTGAAAGATATTGTCTCTAGATAGAATTCTAGGCCGATAAGCTTTATAAAGAAAAAGAAAAGAAAACTTTGAATATGTTATACCATTATTTTCTGGATTCCATTGTTTCTGTTGAGAAGTCAGTCATTATTCATCATTGTTCCTCTGTATGTATATGTCATTTTTCTCTGGCCACTTTTAAGATTTTGTCATTATGTTTGATTTTTAACAGTTTGGCTATGATGCTTTTCTTAATATGTATTCTGCTTGATGCCCTCTAAGCCTGGGTTGATCTGATACCATGATTTTGCTGTTGAACTTTCCTCTTTTAGTCCTGAAAGCTCTCTCACACAGGCCCATTTCCCTAGTGTGTCACTTATCCACTCTGTGATATTAGAATGTGGGAAGAGCATTCATCTTTTTATTTCTTTACCCTGGAGACAGTGTTGGTCAGTGAGTCTCTGTCATCTGCCCCACCCCAGCCATGTGTGGACAGCAAGGTTTGAAGGTCACTGCTCTGTGAAAGCACCTCAGAGACTTTTTCCGCAGCAATTCCGCTCTCCTATCCTAAGCTGGAATTCTGGTTCCAACCTCCAGAGGCGTCCATACCCAACTCCTTTGCCACACTCTTCACAACAGACGGGGTGTTAAGAAGTTTTCTTATCATTGCTGTAAGATAGCATGGCCCTAACTTTCAGAGTTCTGAATTCCTTTAGGGGAGTGGGTTTTGGAGTCAAAACACTCCTAATTGTCGTTATACACAAGCACAATGTTGGGAGAATTGACAGCAAGAGTGAAGTTCCATTTGGTGAGACACACACACTCAAAAGAATGCCACCAGAAAGTTTTTACTCTCTTTTAGAATCAAGTTGTAGGCATCGGCATTGTGCACCTGCACCGAGAGGCCACTGCTGGGCCCAGTGTGGGCAGGCCACACCCATGGGAGGGCTTGTGTGTGGCTCATCTGTGTAGTCCCAGCACCCAGATGTTGCCAGGCATGTCACAGGCACTAGAGAGATGCTATTATGGAGCAAATGAATACCTGGACAGTGTTTTCTATTCCAAGCATTTGTGATTTGCTTCATTTCACCCATATTCTCTAGCCCTTAGGAACATGGGAAAACAAGCTACACCTCAACCTGAAGAATAGAGAGAAAGAAAAACCACAGAAATGCAAAGTCAAATGCAGCCCGTCGACCAAGTGAACTTCCCAGGTAAGAGGTGAACCTGAACAACTGTCCTCTAGGACCTAGGAGGGTCCTAGGAGCTGACCTTTCTGCTGCATGTATGTGACGTGTTCCCCAAAGGAGGAAAGTCTGGCTCACTATCCATAGGCATGTGCATCTCATTCCCTGCTTCAGGACATCATGGAGACAAGATCTATTGCATGGTGTCTATGGGCTGTTTGCAGCAGCCAGCCTGGGCTCTGGGCATCCTCCCTGGTTTGGGAGCTGGCTGAATAGAACTCAACTCAACTCAGTAGCATATGTTGGGACTAACCATGTGTCAGGCACTGCCGACAGAAGATAGATACATGAGTGGGACAACTGTCCCTGTCATCAAGGAAATACTCTGTAAGAAAATAATCTGTGAGCAAAACAATTTACATCAAGGTGTTTCTCACAGGACAAGGTTGTAAAGCGTGCGGTGCTGTACTTGTGGCACTTAAAAGCCTCTCGCAGCCAATGGCTGTGCATGAGTGAGCTCCGTGACTACGCCTCATCTGCCTACAGATTTCCCAAGTGAATAATGCATAAGTCATAATGTCAAGAAGAAATAGGGCCTGGTAAGAAAAACCGAGCTCTCTGGGAACTGGTTGACCTTCTGAGACCCCATAGTCCTGTGCTAATTTTATAACCTTACAAAGAACTTTATCATATCACAGATCATCTCATTTGATACTCACAACCCACTGAGTGAGGGAGCAGGAAGTGTTACTTCAATTTACTTAAGAAACTGAGATGAAGAGAAGCTTTATCATATCACAGATCATCTCATTTGAGACTCACAATCCACTGAGTGAGGGAGCAGGAAGTGTTACTTCAATTTACTTAAGAAACTGAGATGAAGAGAACTTAAAAGACTTGGCTAAGCTCACATGATAGAGCTGGAATGAGACCTCAGGTCTCCTAGGTTAGATGAGGGATCTTTCTACTGATAACTTGTTTTAAACTAGTTTAAATTTATTTGCAGCTTCCATTATTTAAGTTAAAAAAAAAAAAAAGGTAATCCATAGCCATTGTTGCAAATTAAAAACAAAGGGATGTTTTTATCCCTTTCCTCCTCCAGTTTTGTCCTGGAATATGGTTTCCAAACACATTTCATTGTTGGGTTTGCTCTGCTTTCCCCAAATTACCCTTCTTGATTATTGTACTGTTTCAGAGGTCAATGTTTGTTGTCTTTACCCAAGAGATAATCAGCCAGTTCTGGCTGAGGCTGTTTCGCAGATTGTCTTATTTGGGATGTTTTCATTTGAAAGAAAGAAAACTGACTCAAACAGGTTCAGACAATTATGAACTTTATCAGCTGTAATACAGCATTTTATTCTGAGACTAAGACATAAGTTCAGCCATGATTTGCAAGGTGCTACACGAAAGCAGGCAGCTCGGGACAGGGCCACTGAGCTCCCTGCTGGGGCAGAGGGCTTATGTAGGCTGCTTGCCAAGGTTATATTGGGTACTCGGGGTTGTGGAGAGTCCGGAAGGTCAGGGCATCTGTGTAGTTTCACAGTCTGGGGTTAGAAGTACCCATAGTTCCATTTGTCCTGATTGGGGAAAGTAGGCGGGGAACTCTGAGATTATATCAGAGCAGGCCATGACTCTGAAGTCAAAGGTCAGTCAAGCCTGGTTTGCAGTAGGATAAATGAAAAGTTACTGGGCATGGGGAATTTTTAGAGGTCTTGACAGGACTCCTGCAGGTCAAGCTTCAGGCATGGCTTGATCTGAGATTCCCTCAGCTCTTCCCTCCACTGGGCTTTGGCTTTGTCCCTAAGTCTTCCGCCATGGTCCCAAGACAGCCACCAGCTGCCACCCAAGAATGCTTCCTCCCGTATCCAGTGGAAACCCAAGGTGGTCTTCATGCTTTGTTGGCCCATACTGACTTGAGCCTGCCCTCCTCCCTTCCTGCTCTCCACCCTGTATCAAAACTCTCACTGTCTTTGAAGAGCACGTTCAGGTGCCTCCTCTGGGGTAGCAACAATCGGAATGAATTACTCATTCCTCTGTGTCCCCCCAGCAAGAGTCTGCTTCTCCACCAGAATTCTCACCCCCTTCTGTCTCCAAGTGTGTTTCTTACCCAGTTGACTGTCCACTCCTCCGGGAGTGACTGGGTCTTCATGCCTTCCTATAATGCCTGGCAAAGTTCCCAACACATAGATGTTCTCAGTACATCTTGGTGGAAGAAAAGAGTGAATGAATGGATGAGTGAACGAAAGAATAGGAACCAAGGTCCTATCTCCAGCAGGATCCGGCCTGGTCTACTCACAGTGCTTTCCCCAACTGGCCTTCAGAGTTCTCTCTTCCTCTTTCAGGTCACTGCAGGGAGTCTTTGCCGTGGGAAAATGAAGCTGCAGAGAGAATTTATCACTTCTTAGTGGGGCAGACAGTTCACTACAAGGATACAGGGCCCTCCAGGGAGGTCCTGCTACTAGCGTCTGCAAAATGACCTGTGGAAAGGTGTGGATCCTGCCCCAGCTCACGTGTACAAGCAACACTGAGCACAGTGGGTTTCCAGGTGGGTGGCTCCCTTCTGGCATCCACTACATTGGTTTGCTCCATTGGGGCCAATTGGGGTGGAATTTCTGACCTCACCTGTTATGTGACCTATTCTCATTCTAAAAAAATAGACCAGATGAACACTAAGGTCCCCTTCACCTAAGGTACCCCTGTGCCCTGAGTGGGGATCAACAATCAGAGATGGACAAGTGGGGAAGATCTTTCGAGTGTTCCAAAGCACCCCAGATGCTGCTTCATGGTGGCAATGCTGAGATCAGCATTTTCCACCTGACCCTGAGATTCCACTACCTCCTCTAAGCCACTAGGACTTCCCCAAGTTCAGGGGATAGTCCAGCCTCCACCCATGCCTTCCTTGCATTTACTGGTATACAGTGTAAATCTCTTATTCTGTCAGTGCCCCCTTGTTAGCCAGTGGCTTCCCCTGGAGCTGTTCCCTGCCTGAGCTTTGGTGAGAGCTTGAATGTGCAGAAATGGGCTGACTCAAGCCCGTGCACACCTCGTGCATGCCGCAGCCCACCGCTGTGGAGGTCTTCGGCTATCCTTGTTCTGAAATTGTATTAATATTTCTATGACCAGAACTCACTTCCTTCAACCACAGGTGTTACTGGTTGCCATGCTCAACACCATTTCTCGTGTCCCCACCTTCCTCCTGGCTGCTCTGGGACATCTTTCTTCCCCATGGCCCACCCCCGAGAGCTGCAAGTCACTTCCTGTGTAAGGGACTGGAGAGGCAGGGCAGGCCCGGGGTGACTGACCACAAGCAGGAGTAATTGGGAACCTGTCACAGAGAAAAAGCTACCTCTGGGCATTTCTATTCATTCAATGGTTCTACTACTGTGACCATTTCCAAGTGGCAGATTGAAGCCTAGGGAGGAAGAGTCACTGAGAGTTTCATGAACAGCCAGGATCAGGGTTAGAATTCCTCTCCCATGAGGCCACTTAGCCACTTCCCAGCAACCCCAGAGCACCCACAGAGATGTGACCACAACCAGGATTTGTGCCTTAGCAGGTGCATCTGAAGCCAGCTAGGAGGGCAAGGGGGGGTGGGAGTGAGGCCCCCTCTTGCCATCCTTGGCTCCACAGGCATCCCCGACTCTCTCCTCCAGGTGAAGAAGAACCTCAGGCAATCACAAATGCTAATCCTGAGAGCAAGAAGTCCTGCCCCTTCACGACAGCAGGTAAGGGACGGCTTGCTAAAGGCAGATGAGAGCCTGATTGGGAGAGGGCAGACGGTGCCTGAACCAGACTCTTGGCAGGTGCACAGGCGGGAAGGAGAAGCCCACCTGGCAGCCTCACCCCTCCTCCTGACCAGGGCCGTGGCCCCAAAGCCAGTGTCAGGAAGAGGAAACCCAGGCCTGAGGAGGAGGTCTCCAGGCAGAGGGTGAACCGCCAGCCCTGCTCCAGCATCTTAGCCACCGAGAAGCCCTGACTCTCTCCAGCCTGTGCCGTCCTATAATGAGTGTAAACAGGGCGCTTTCCCCCTTCTCTGTCCCACAGATTTTCAGAAACATACAGAAGCAGCTACAACCATGGAGACGTTCATATTTACAGCGGAGTACCAGGTAGCAGGTGGGTGGGTCACTTTCTTTGTGGACAAAATGTACGCTAGACAGAGATGTGGACAGTTTGGTTGATTGGTTGGTTTAAATGACCCCCTTCTTGCGCTATATAATGTTAATATACATTATACGAAGTTATACGATGAAAGTAAAAGACTAACCCAGATACTAGCATGATCCAAAATCCCATGAATCAGTGATGGTATGTTGTGAGCAAAGTCTCAAACTGGCCCCAGCCAGTTCCTCCTGAGCTGATCTTAAAGGATAATGACACCCTATGCCTGGGGTGAGCGAGGGAGGGGGGCATATAACCAGGCAGAGAGAAGACACATTCCAGAGGCACGACAGTGGTTTCCTCTTTGGGCGGCTTTGAGGCTACATCTGCCTGAACAAATATGTAAACAGCTGACTCCAGAGCCTCTGCAAAGCAGCATTTGGAAAATATGAACACTTTCAGGAAATGTTAATGTGTTTATCATTTGTTTTCATATTTCAACATTCCTTCCACCAGATGCAGGCCTCATGCATGGTCTCCTTAAATGAAGCCTAGGCTCAGAACCTTTCTGAAGTGTGTGTCTGTCAGTCTGTCCCCTGCTCCCCAATGTACAGCACTGCCTAAGGACAGGCACTGTCCCCCCTTCCTTATACAAGTGTGATCCTTCCACACTCACTGGGCACTCACCCTGGCTCTGTGAGACTCCTAAGGAGTCTTGTAGGGGAGGGAGCTACGGGGGAGGGAGCTGTGTTCTGAGGAGGGAGAGCAGAGCTACCACCCTGCCCTGCTCAGCTGGGACCTTCTCAGTCTGCTGTGTGCACCTGGATCCTGCTGCCCCAGCGCCAAGCCCAGCGCTCTGTTGCTGAACTACCTCTCTGTTGACAGTGGCCGGCTGTGTTTTCCTGCTGATCAGTATCCTCCTGAGTGGGCTCACCTGGCAGCGGAGATGGTGAATCCAAAATGATCAAGGAAGCATTTTGTCAAAGAACGGAGTGGGAAAGACCCAATGGCACAGGGAGACGCCTATCCACACCTTCCTGGAGTCAATCAGAGAGCATGAGAGCAACAGGGAAATGGGAAAGCAGAGGAAGCTAACATTTGCTGAGTGCCTGCTTTAGGCCAGGCTCCCTGCTTATCTTGTGTGCATTTATCTTCTCAGAGACCTTAGGAGAAGAGCTACAGCCTAGAGAAATTAAACAGCTTAAACATGATTACATAGCAAAGACCAAAACTGCAGCCTGAATCTAGAGCCCAAGATCTTCCTACCCATCACCTTCCTAGAAGGAAACCGGGGTAGTGTCTACACTGAGCTCTTCCTATCCAGTGCTCCTCAGCCCACCTTCTGCAGACACTCACACTAGCATCCCCTCGGCTAGGAATGGAACCCATGTGTGGCCTTATTGACATTAAGTTAGGTTCTCAACCCTGGGTGCATATTAGTACAATCAGGAGGGATTTTTATTAAAACAAAACAGTGCTTGGGCCCTCAACCAGAATCTCTGGGGGTGGGCTCCAGACAGCAATACTTTTTTAAAAAAATTAAGAGAAAATTCATCATTTAGCCATCATACAGTGTACAATTCAGTGATATCTTAGTCCATTTTGTGTGGGTATAACAAAATACCTGAAACTGGGTAATTTATAAAGAACAAAGATTTATTTCTTACAATTCTGTAGGCTGGAAAGTCCAAGACCGAGGGACCCTGCATCTGGCAAGGGCCTCCCCGTAGCAGAAGGTAGAAGGGCAAGAGGGGGCGATAATGAAGCCATTCCCATAACATTAATCCATTCAAGAGGGCAGACTCCTCATCTCTTGAAAGCCCCACCTCTCAACACTGTTGCATTGGGGGTTCAGCTTCTAGCATGAACTTTGGGGGACACATTCAAACCATAGCAAATGATATTTAGGATGTTCACAATGTTGTGCAACCATCACCACTATCTAATTCCAGAACATTTCCATCGTCCCAGAAAGAAACCTTATACTTCCCAATTCTCTGTTTCCTCCCTCCCCTGGCAATCTCTACTCATTTTCTATCTCTATAGTTTGCCTGTTCTGGACATTCCATATAATTGGAATCATACATGTGGCCTTTTGTGTCTGGGACATTAGTGCTCTCTTAAGGCTCCTCAGATGCACCTAATATGCACCTGGGTTTGACAACCCTGCTCTAGGCCAGCAGGTCTCAAACTTGAGTGTGCATCAGAATCACCAGGAGGGGTCGTTAAAGCGCAGAGTGCTGGGCCCACCCCCCAGAGTTTCTGAGTCAATAGTCTTGGTTTTGAAAATGTGCATTTCTAACAAATTCCCAGGTGATACTGACCCTGCTGTTCCAGGAACCAAACTTTGAGAACCACTGCACTAGGCTAACAGTATTAAGAGTCATTGTGTGAAACTATTTCACAAAAAGGCAAATTTTGTTGAGAAAAGCCAGTTTCTCTCTCTCCTTAGGGAGCAGACTATAGAGACCCACTACATCTCCACTATCCAGGACATCCCCCACCCCTGCCAGAGTACACTCCGATCAACCCTGATGTAAAGTCCACAATAAGACTTCTCGGGTCTGAGAAGACACAGAGCCACTCCCCCAAAACCAAAATTCTTAGATCCTATAATCCGCCCAGCTGGAGAGATAAAAATCAGATTTCTTCTTTTCTTATGTTGCTCATCAGGCCCAAAATATATACTCCTAATTTTCCTCACATGAATTAAAAAGTACAGGTTATTGCAATGCAAATGATATGCCCTCCAGGTTATTTTATTAGGAATTATTCATACCTGGCAGTCTGTCAATTTCTCTGTGTTAGCTGATTCCTAAGGTGTCTTTAGGATTAAATGAGATGAAGTATATAAAGTGCCTGACATTTTGTAGGTACTCGATGCTTGTTAGAGCCTCTCCTTTCTCAGGCTGAATACCTGGCAAGGCTTAAGACCCATCAAGGATCTTTTCATTTGGTAGCTTGAAGCCTTCAGACATAGGGACAAGGCTACTTGGGAGTAGTAATGGTGTTTAAGTTGTGAAACAAAGAACTGCAGGAAACCATATGAGTTCCCACAAGGTCTCCCAGAATCACAATCTTTGGGGAGAATCAAACATAAATCTAGAAATGACCCCTCTTGTCAGATTGCTTATCCAAAATCCTGCCTTCTAGAATCTAATTTCATCGGATAGTGCCCTCTTGTGGCAGCAGAAATCCTACATTTGAATTAGTGGAAAGAAGGATCACTGTATCGTAGCCAAAGAGAGTTTTGTTTTTTTTCTTTTTTTTTTCTGAGCAGTTGCTAAGAACCACTGATGTGCTACAGGAGGCTCACACTGGCTTGTAAGAGCCAATAGTTAAATTTTTAGGAATTTTGCAAACTGGTTAAGCGCAGCCATTATTAAAAATTAATGTATACAATTCAATAAATTATATTAAAAACAAAGGCAATAAATGCTCAAAGCTAATCCCTTCCTAATTATTTTATTATATTCTACTATTGTCTTTGTTGTCAGGGTTATTTACATTATTGTACCTGTATTGTGGAAATGCTCTACAATGGTTGCTACTGCACATCTGTCCCCAACTCTGTGTTCAGTGGTATCACACTGGTAGTAGGAAAGTGGGCATGGCAGGAGTATTTACACCATGGAAATAGATTGTTAAATGTTACCAGCACACCACTGCTTGAGAAAGTAGGAAGTAACCAGATGCTTCTGTGAGCTAAGTAAGGACCTGGAAAAGTCTAAGACCATATTACTCAATACAATAGCCACCAGCCACCTGTGGATATTTAAGTTTGAACTAAGTAAATTAAATACAATTAAAAATTCAGTTCCTGGGTTGCACTAGCCACACTTCGAGTGTTCTCTAGCCACGTGTGGCTACATTATTGGACAACACAGGTACAAAAGATTTCCATTATTTCAGAAAGTTCTATAGGACAGAGCATAGTTAGTTGCTATTATTATTCCCATTTTGTAGCTATTGTCCTCCACATAGTTAAAAAAATTTTTTTAGGACTTTTGGTCAAGATAGCAGAATAGACAGTCCCCAGCATCACTCTCTCCCACAAATCAACCAATTTACAACTATAAAAATGTAACATCAGCCAAGCTGGGGCCGCTGGAGCTCAGGGGAAGAGGAGGAGAGACCTACAGAGTTCATGAAGGTAGAAGAGACCACAATGAGAGAAAGAAAAAACTGCTGAGTGTTTCAGGCCATGGCGACTTTAAAGCTCGAGCTGCTGTGTGCATGGAGCAGGAGCCAGCAGAAGCCACAGCTGTGCCCTTCAGATGGAGTTGCTCAGAGGCAGCAGGGAAGAAGAGGGCCTTGGTGGCCCCCAGGACAGCAAGACCACTAATAGTGTTCCCGTGGACCCACGCAGGACTGAGGAACCAGAACAGCTGAAGAAGGGGAGCCATTCAGAGGCCGGTGAGTCATTGCAAGGGACCGGTGCAGGGCCTGCCTCATGGGAAGTGTTCAGAGCACAGGTGGTGGGGGAGACAGGCCCACTGGGAGAACAGTGGGACACAGCAAAGACAGCTGATCTGCCCCCCAATCAGCACAGGACCACTCAGAGGAGACTGGTCAGGAATGCAGAATTGCATGGGGTGCAGTTTGATGGTAAAACTTAGGCCCAGATCAGAGTTTCTGTACAACCCAGGTGCACTGGGTCCCTGGAAAGCCAGAAGTATCTATAAGGTCATCCATTAAACCCTGAGCTTCACAAAAAGCCTTCCCTAGAGAAACAGCAGCAAAGGAGCAATTTAGCTCAACCACACAGCTGAAGTACTGGTTCCCACAGGAAGTTCCCCTGTTGTAGAAGTAAGCAAAGGACAAAAAATTAGTTCCAGCCCAGGCACAGCATCAGCGCCTTGGGGCCGGCCAGAGGACATAAGGCTGGAGCCAGGGACCGGACCCCCCTCCCCCAACCAGGCACTCTGTACCAGCGCCTTGGGGCCTGCCCGGGGACCCAAGGCATGGAGAAATGGACCGGACCCCCCCCACACACAACTAGGCACACCACCAACATCTTGGCCCTGCCTGGGAGCCCAGGGCATGGCGCCAGGGACCGGAACCCCCCTAACAACCAGGCAAACTGCACCAATGGCTTGGGGCCCAGCCAGGGACCTGAGGTATGGAGCCAGGGACCAGATCCCCCTCCCACAAACAGGCAGTGCGCCAGCACCTTGGGGCCTACCTGGGGACCCGAGGTATAGATCCAGGGACCAGACACTCCCCACAACCAGGCACACTGCCAGCACAAAGGAGCATGCCAAAAACATCACCTCCATGTGGGTGGCCTACTACAGCCACCATAATAACCATGGCTGCTGCGAAAGCAGCTAGATGCCACAACCACCATGCAGATGGTCCGCCAGCCACTGGAGTGCATTGACACAGGAGAGTCACCAGTAGAGATAAAGAAAAGGAGAGGACATCTCTCTCCACAAAGCCCATTTTAGAGTGACAGAAGCATCTGCTCTATGATAATATTGGGGGACCTGATCACCCCTCTCAGCATTGGACAGATCATCTAGGCAAAAAATCAACAGAGTAACCATTATTCTTTCAGAAGGAGAGAAGAAATCTAGGGTAATTAGAGGGGGGAGGAGGAAGGGAGACGGGGATGGGGAGAGATGGGACAAGGGGCATAAAGCATAATTATGATTTGTAACAATATATATGCTAGTAATATTGATTTGCTCAACATAAGTCAATGTTGAACCCCCAAAATATGTATAATCAATTTTGATTCAAATAAAACATTTAAAAAATATAAATAAAAAAATAATTTTTTATAGAACATTTCATGCTGGGCACTGTGCCAGGAACCCAAAGATGAATAAAACACGTTCCTGCTGTTAGGAGCTTATAGATTAGTGGGAGAGAAGAGCAAGAAAAAAAAAAAAACTGACTTTAAATATTTGTTAAAGCCTAAGATTGAGGTGTAATAGGAGCAAAGAGAAACAGCACTTAATTCTACACAGGGGTTCAAAGAAGGCTTTTAGAGTTGACTTGCCTGAAATACTTGAGGCCAGGCAGAAAATGGCTTCTCGGCAGAGGGAGCAGGAGGGAAGGTAAACAGCTTGGGAACATGTGAAATAGCCTGAGAGCGTGTCTGGGAGAAGCCGAGCAGTTCTGCATAACTGGGCGTGAAGTGCGTTGGGGCGGGGAGGGACACTGTCCTGGAAGATGGGGCCAGGCTGAGGAGCTTGGACTTTATCCTGAAGCTGATAGGAAACCACAGAACTTAGGGGCAAATGGTAGCACTGCCATAATGGTCTGGCCACAACGTAGAGGCTGGCTTTGAGGTGGATAGTCGTGGTGGCAGTTTGATTACATCAAGATGGAATAAATCCACATGGGAGATGATAAAAGCTTGAACTAGGTCAGTGGACATAAGTTACAAGAAATACATAAAGGAAGTCAAATTAGCAGGATTTGGTGACTGACTGGAAGGGAAGGATAAGGAAGATGCTTAGTCAAGATCATCCCCAGGTTGCAGTGTGTGGTGATCGGACCGTGGAGTCACTGTGTCCTAGCATGAAATTTAAAGTGAGGATCTCCAGTGATAGGTCCCTTGGGGATTAGCCACAAAGCAGGGCTCATCTGTAGTTCATTCCCTACCCCGTATTCAGCCTCCACATCTGTCCAGCTCTGGAGCTGGCAGGGAAACGGGAGGGTTTTCTGATCTCTTCTCAGACCCAGTCATGGCACAATGAATTAAATTATCATGCTGTGAGGACCACAAAGCAGAGGCTTACATTGGGCAGCCAGTCTCCGCCGCTGGAGAGACGGAGAGGCCTTGAGGTCAGGTTTCAGCATGCGGGAAGGTGACAGTATCCTGGGGTGGAATTCAAAGTTAGCAGGTCCATGGGGACTAAGGTTGAGTGCTCTGCCCGCACTGGGTTAGGTGGGACCACATGTTTCTTGGTTCAGCACCACACATGTGGCTGTGACTTAGTTATGTCACTACAGGAGGAAGAGTAGAAGAACACTCTGAAAACCCGAAGTGGCAGGAAGCCAAGGACAGCCAACGGCAGTCATGAAGCACAAGCAAAATCAAAGAAGCTAAACACTCACCAAGGAAGCACCTTTTGTGATCCCGTGGGTTTGGAAAGTTCTTACATCACATCACAGGACCCCATCAGTAATCCAGCTCTTTACTACCCAAGAGTGAGTTTCACCTGCTTCTAAACACAATTCCAGGGTCTCTGAAGGAAAGGGGAGGAGCAACCAGAACACTCTGTCTATTTTTATGTAATTGTGTTTATTAAAGCTGGAATGGTATGGAACTCGTCCACACCATATGTAGTAAAAAGAAAAGTAGCTTTATGTTAATTTCATCCCAACTTCCCAGTTTAGAAATCCCAAGCCTTTGCACTAATATAAATAATCTCTCTCTCTCTTTCTCCCTCTCTCTCTACCTTATATAGCTGAACCTTGCCCATGTGGGCCCTTTCCCAGCCTCTGGTTGACTAGCCCATTCTCCTGTTTAAAATATTTAATGAACATCCTTTAAGAACTGGACTAGTGACTAGGAATCTTTTTGTCCTTAGCTCAGTCCTCTAAGCTAGTGCCCTTCTATTGAGCCTTCAGTTTTAAATTTCTAAAGAACAGAGGTTATGGCAGAATAATCTTTGGGTAACACCAAAACAGGGCAGCCAAGTCCTTGGAACTGTAGAGCTTCAATATTTGAAAGGATTTTTATTGGAGTCAATGTCAGGAACAGAAGGATAAACTAGGTCCCAGGTAATGAATTATACTTAAAAAGTGTTACCTGTATATCACTAGTAGGCCTTTTTAAGAGTTAGTTTCTTTGGGATTGCTAAAGGTGATACTCTGAATTTGGCCTGCACTAATTTGACATTTACCAGTAGACACATGATGTGCTAATGTGTACATTTCCCAATTACTGTGATAAAAACACTGGAGAGGGATCAATACATTCAATATTTATGGAGAAAAGCAAAGAAGGAAGTGAAGAGGGATGGGAGGGAGAGCATACGGATAGACTGTCATCGTGGGAAAGGGCTCACAGGTGGTCCTCAAATGTTATCAAAAAGCAGCAAGTCAGGGCCGGCCCGGTGGCACACTGGATAGTGCGCCGCTTGGGAAGATCCGCCTTGGCCGTACAGCAGAAATACCTTGTGCTTATACAGAAAACAAGTTTTAGATTCAGGTCATGTATAGATAGGGTTTTCACCTCCATGAATGTCCAGTAAGACATCTGAAAGTCTGAAATTTTTTTCAGTAGGTGGGACTGACCTGTGTATTGCAGGATTTGTGGCACTCCTGGCTGCCAGCCACAATGTTAATAGCGACCCCACCAACATCACCCAATGTAACCTACCTCCCCCCCATAAAATTCAAAATTGAGCCCTAGGGGAGAAGAAACAGCTAAAAATCCACTGGACTGGATCACCCTTAAGTTCTCCCACCCCACCCCTAATAGAGTAGGTCTTTCAAAAGACAGACTGCTGGGCCCACTTCAGAGCTCCTGAGCCAGTGGGGTCTGGGGTGGAGCTAAAGAATTTGGATTTCTAGCAAGTACCCAGGGTTTGCTGCTGCTGGTCCGAGGACCACACTTAGAGAACCACCATTAGACCTCTGCATACCCACCCTCAACGTGGACTGAAAACACTGGCTTCATGTGCTGAGATTTCAGGACAGACTCCCGTTCAGTCTCTCATGGAAGATCTCTCCTCGCAAATCAGTTGACTCAGATTAACAACAACATGTGATTAAGGAAATTGATGAAAAGTTTAAACTATCAGCCAGTTTTCATTTCTGAAAGGGAAGGTAAGTGTTGTGGAAAAGAATGGGCAGGTTTCAGCAGGGTCCAGATTCAGATTAAAAAACCGTCTGCTATCTTTCCTGTGACCAACTGAGTACAAACCACACTCTTGTTCATACCTCTTCCTTCCCCACTCAAGTGCAAGGGCACTTCAGAAATTTCACAGAAAAATAAAATTAAAAGGTAATACGAATCTTTCCATGAACTTTTTGAAGACCCCTCGTATGTTTTTTGAGTAAACTGAAGTTAAGAATCTCAGACTAGAGAAACAAATATTTTAAAAATCTTACTTGAGTAAAATTGAATTATCATTATTCATTTTGAGGGAGGGGGGTCTATGAGATCACATTTTTTTCGTGATAATACTAAAATGTTATTTGGCTTTTTCACTTTCCTTCTCTCACAAGCATATGGTGGAATTTTCCAGAAGCTATGTGATATATGATGATGTCATTACTGTTGCTAACATCTGAGTTTATTAATATTGTTTATAAAAGAATTAATAAATGATATATATATATATTTTGTGACTGGTAAGGGGAACGGAACCCTTGGCTTGGTGTTGCCCACACCGCGCTCAGCCAGTGAGTGCACTGGCCATCCCTATATAGGATCTGAACCCACGGCCTCGGCGCTCCCAGTGCCACTGCGCTCCCAGTGCCACACTCTCCCAAGTGAGCCACAGGTTCGGCCCTAATAAATGATATTTTAAAAATTTCTTGGTTTTAATTTTTAAATATGGTAACTATTGCTAGGTGTAATCTACATAAACAAAAGCCTTTTGGGATCCTCAGTAGTTTTGAATAGTTGTAATAGTTTTTAATAATGTACAGAGGTCCTGACAAATGGCCAACAAGTACATCAACATCACTGGTCATTTTGGAAATACAAATCAAAACCACAATGTGATACCACTTCATACCCACCAAGATGATTTCAAGCAAAAAAATTTTTTAAAAATAGGAACCCTCAGACACTGGGGACAGGAATGTATAATAGTATGGCCGCTGTGGAAAGCAGAGATTGATGGTTCTTCAAAAATAAAGTTAAACACAGAGTTAAATGACCCAGCAATCCTGCTCCTAGGTGTACACCCAAGAGAGATGAAAACATATGTCCAAACATATGTACACAAATGTTTTTATAGCATTATCCATAATCACCAAAAGGTAGAAACAACCCAGATATGTAAAGTGTGGTATATTCATACAATGGATACTAGTTATAGGAAGGAATGAAATATTGATCCATGCTACAATGCAGATGAGCGTCAAAAACACTGTGCTAAGTGAAGGAGCCAGACACAAAGGACCACATATTGTATGATTCCCTTTACAGGAAATACCCAGAATAGGCAACACCACTGAGACAGAAAGCAGATTAGTGGTTACCAGGGGATGGGGAGTGACTACCTAATGGGTGCAAGGTGTTTTTCTGGGGTAATAAAGCTTTGAAACTCCATAGAGAGAGGTGGTGGTTGCCCACATTGTGACTACACTAAAAAGCGCTGAATTGTACACTTCATAATGGTTCATTATATGTTATGTGAATTTCACCTCAATTTTTTTTTAAAAAGAGCTCCTGAGAACAAAATATTTGAAGACTGCTGATCTCATTCATAATTCTCAAAGAGGGGTCCTCAGCCCTCAGTGGCAGGCCAGGAGGATCCTCCTAAAAAGAGCTCCTGAGAACAAAATATTTGAAGACTGCTGGTCTCATTCATAATTCTCAAAGAGGGGTCCTCAGCCCTCAGTGGCAGGCCAGGAGGATCCTCCTGAAGTTCTTGTGGTGACTTACTGGTATTCTAGTAAGTGAGTTATTAGGAGACCCTGAATTTTTGTTTTGAAAAACTAAAATCAGCGTATTACTAAGGTTTATTGAAGACTCTAATTCAGTATTGTATTGAGAACATAAAATTTGTATACATTCCATAAAATTTGCATGACACTCCTTAAAATAAGGAATGGAAATAACAGGGATAGGGTTTGAAAAATCTCAGCAGCTTTTCCTTTCTGACTCCTGACTTAGTCAGAAAGTGTAATCTGATAGGAACAACTCCAAGAGCGCCCATGTTTTCAGAAAGCCCTCGGGAATGTTGTATGATGATGCAGTTGTTCTCTGAAGATGAGTAAGGGAGTAGTCAAACTAGTAAAGAGGATTGATGCCATTTTATCTTATACACTCATTTACTTGTTTATCTGAAAACTTTCTCAGATAATATTTATGGAGAAGAAAACATGTAGTAACTTGAAAGTCTGTTGTAATGTTGAATATTGATTCTTCGTTCCATTTTCCACTGGAAAGATTTTTATACTACCATAACTGTATAAGAAGAGTTTGGGGCAGGGGTATGTATATACTGATGTTAGTGGGGGTATGGGTGATTGCAGTCATCAGGACACTGCTCTAAGAAGAGCAAAAATCATCATGGCCTAAATGGGAAGGATGATTCTGACTCACGTACATCCATGTGGATGCAGCCACGGTGTGGCCTCTCCTGTGTCAGACATCTGGGCTCCTTTGATTTTCTTTCCTTGTCAAACTTAATGTGTGGCTTCCACCGCCCTGGTAGTCCTAACTACCACCACCAAGACTACACACCCACCAGTGAGAAGAGAGGACGTGGGGAAGGGTGAGCCCATGCTCTTCAAGGGACACCCTAGACTTTGCTCACGTTACCTCTGCCCTTACATCACTGTCCAGAACATAGTCGCTCAGCCACACTTAGCTGCAAGGGAGGCTGACAAATGCTATCTTTGGCTAGGGGGAGGGATGTGTTCTGCTAAAACTAGTGGACTTTATTACCAGTGGATGAAGGGAAAATGGACTTAGGGCACCACAGCAATCTGTCATAATGAATTATTTTCTATAGTTATTTTAAATGTCTAGTCTGACAATTCTAACATCTTAGCCATATCTGAGTCTGGTTATGATGCTGGCTTCATCTCTTCAAACTGTGTGTGTGTATGTTTTTTCCAGTGGGGCAGCTGGTTGGTGCAGGAATCCAAACCCTGGACCTTGGGGTTGTCAACACCATGCTCTAACCAACTAAGCTAACTAGCCAGCCCCAAACTGTATTTTTTGCCTTTTAGCATGTCTTGCCATTTTTTGTTGAAAGCCAGACATAATGTACTGGTTAAGAGGAAGGGATGTAAATAGGTATAAGGCTTTATATTTATCTGACCAGGAGTTAGGCTACCTTTACTGTTTGCTGTAGCTTTACATGTCAGGGGCTAGAATTCCCTCTGGTGTCCTTGTTTTTTGTCTACCCTGTTGTCTTTGGATTTCCCTAAAGACTTTAAATAGGGACTGAGAACTGCAGTTCTTCTGGCTGTCTTCCCCTGTTATCAAACAAATGCCCTATGGATGGGGACGTCAGGTGTGGGGGAGGGGAGGCGTTCTGTAGTGCTGTGACACATCACCTCTTTAGTGCCCATGTGCTGGGGTTGTAGCCTTGGCAAGTAATTCTCAGTTCCCCCCTTGGGTAGATAGGGTATGGATAGTTAAGGGTTGTAGGTGGGTTCTCCCTTCCCCTAGGTTGGTTAGGCTCTAGTGAAACTCCAGCTACTTAAGAAAACACTTTCCCCTGAGGGCAGTCACTGTTAACAAGAACCATTTCAAGATAGTTCCTTCCCCCTACCCCTTGCCGAAAGCATGGGGGGATTTGTCTCTGATCTTCACTGTGAGGACCTACCTCACTGAGCTCCTGGAGGTAAAACTCCATCCCTGTGACTGGGTCCCTCTGGAGTTTTTATCCCTCAGAAGTGTCCACACTGAGCCTCCAGCCATTCGTCAGCTACAGCTTAGATTTTTCTACCCCAGTACTGCCTCCAGTAGTGTTTTTTGCTCCTGGGCTTCTGGTCCAGTAAGTTGTGATTCTCTCTGTATCAGCCTGTCTGTCTCTCCAGTTTTGGGGGTAGCAACTTCCCTTGTGATCTCTGTTCTTCTACGGACCTAAGAAGAGTTATTGATTTTCAGTTTGCACAGGTTTTCAACTCACAACAAATTAAATTGATTATGAAGAGTGCATGTTGGGAGCTGGTAAACATGACCCCTGTGTGAAAAGGATGAACAGTAATTTATAATTTAGCTGAAGGATACCAGCAGTGAAAAACCAAAACCAACTCAGGACAGTTCTGGTAAGGAATCAGTAATAGCATTCTCCCTGGAAGCTATGTAAATTGCATGTTCTTAACAGAATAGTGAATTAGTGTGTTCAGTAAACTTCAGCTGCACAGTCCTTGTCTAAACATGTCCTCCCTTTCTACAGTATTGAGAAACATACCTTTGGAGTTATCCTATTAACAGGAGGGCAGAGGTTAGAAGAAATCTGTGATCACAGGGTAATAAAACTGTCAGCACTGTATCAGCAGGTGTTCCACTAAGACTAAGTAGTAAATAATAGAGAATCCAAACCAACTGCTTCACATCACTGTGTCCCCTTCAATGTGGTCTCCTGCAAGGCTCAACAACCTTATCAAAAACCTGGTTTTGGTTTTTTCTCTCTCTTCTCTCTCCAGTGACATCAGGTTTATCCAAAGACCAGCTTAACCTTATGGTGGCAAACAGGTATAAATTTTCCAGGATTTTTATCAGATCACCACATTCTAGAAATAAGAAGAAGCTCCTAGAAACACGTTCCTCTCCTAGGAGCTCCCAGCAAATTAGTTCTCCAGTCTTGTTGGCTCAAATTGGGTCTCATGTCTACTCCAGCACTGTGAGCAGAGGATGTGAGATGATCCTTATTTCCTTAAGTCTGAGCCACAGACCCCACCCCTAAAACCAGTGACAGAGAAAATTGTAAAAGCAGCCACAGAAAATGAACCATTGCAGAGAAATAAAAATAAGAGACAAGCAGATTTCTCACTTGAAACAGTGTGAGTGGAGCAGCATCTTTAAACTACTGACAGAAAAAAATGGTCAACCTAGAACTCTACACCTAGGGAAAATATCTTTCAAAAACGAAGGTGAAATAAGTATTTTTTAGATGTGTAACAGCTGAAAGACTTCATAATAAGCAGACCTGCACCACAAGAAACATTAAAGGACATGGTTGAACTTGGACTGGTTTGACAAGTGCCTCCTGAAAATTCATGTCCACTCGGAACCTGCAACTGGGCCTTATTTGGAAATAGGATCTTTGCAGATATAATCAAGTTAAGATGGAGTCATACTGGATTAGGGTACAACCTAAATCCAATATGGCTGGTGTCCTTATAAGAAGAGTGAAATCTGCACACAGACCCACCCAGAGGGAAGGTGGCCACATGAAGGCAGAGTCAGAGATTGGACTTGTGATATCACAGGACAAGGAAGCCAAGGATTGTCAGCAACCAGAAGCTGGAAGAGGCAAAGCAGGTCTTCCGCTGAAGGTGTCAAAGAAATCATGGCCCCGCTGACACCCTGATTTCACACTTCTAGCCTTCAGAACTGTGAGAGAATGCATTTCTGTTGTTTTAAGCTACCAGTTTGTGGTACTTGTTATGGCAGCTCCAGAAAACTAACACAGAAGTCCTTCAGGCAGAAGGAAAATCATACAAGTTGGAAATATATGTCTACACAAAGGGATGAAGAGCACAGGAAGTGGTAACTACCTGGGTAAAATGAAGAGATTTTTATTACTTAAATATCCTTAAAAGATAATTTACTACTGCAACAAAAATAATTACAGTGTAGGGAGGGTATATAACATATGAAGAAACAAAACATATGACACAATAAAATAAAAACCAGGAGGGGAGAAATAGAAGGATACTACTGTAGAGTCCTTGTACTATACATAAACTTTGTGATATCACCTGAACATACACAGCTATAAGTTAAAGATACAGCAACCACTAACTACAACAGGAAGTCATAGTAATAAGCCAACCAAAGGAGGTAAAATGAAACCATAAAAAAATATTTAATCCAACAGAAGACAAAGAGAAAAAAGGGAATAAAGAACAGATGGGATGAATAAAAATATACAGTAAGATGGCCAATTTAGTAGGGCTGGCCCGTGGCTCACTTCGGTGAGCATGGTCCTGAGAACACCAAGCCAAGGGTTAAGATCCCCTCACCAGTCATCTTTAAAAAAAAAAAAAGATGGCCAATTTAAACCCAGTCATATCAATAATGTATTTAAATGTAAATTTTCTAAACATGCTGACTAAGAGATGAAGATTATCAGATTGGATTTAAGAGGCAAGACCAAATTGCATTCTTACTACAAGAAACAAAAAAGTTAAAAGTGAAAAGATGGAAAACACTGATCAAAAGATAGCTGGAGTGGTGACACTCATATCAGATTAAAGGATTTCAGAGTAAAGAATGTCACTAAGGACGAAGAAGCTCATTTCATAATAAAAAGGGGATCAATTCATCAGGAGGCCGCAACAGTCCTAAACTTTCATGCACTTAATACCAAAGCTTCAAAGTACATGAAACAAAAACCAAATCTATGATAATAGTGGGAGATTTCAACATCCTTCTCTCAGTAGCTGATAAAACAAGTAGACAGAAAGCCTATAAAATAGAGAAGGCTTAAACAACGCTATCAATCAATTTGACTTAATTGAAATTTATAGAACAATCTACCCAATAATGACCAAATATATATTCTTTTAAAGTGTATAAGGAACATTTATCAAGATAGACTATATACTGGCACATTAAAAAAAAGAGTCTCCCACCTCACACCCATTAGGGTGGCTATATCAAAACAAAAACAAAATAACAAGCCTTGGCGAGGATGTGAAGAAATTAGGAGCTTTGTACACTATTAATGGGAATGTAAACTTGTACAGACACTATAGAAAACAGTATGGTAGTTTCTCAAAAAATTAAACAATTACCATATGACCCAGCAATTCCACTTCTAGGTATATACCCAAAAGAATTGAAAGCAGGGTCTCAAAGAGATTTGCACACCTGCGTGTGTAGCAGCATTATTCCCAACAGCCAAGAAGATAGAAGCAACCCACATGTCCATCAATGGATGAAAGAATAAACATAATGTGGTAAGTGAGGGATCTGCAAAAAGTTCACGGAAGGATTTGTATTATATGTTAATTCAATTTTTTCACAAACCTTCTGAAATAACTTCATGTAGAATATTCACCCTTAAAAAGGAAAAAACTTTGACACATGCCACAACATGAATGAACCTTAAGGATATTATGCTAAGTGAAAGAAGCCTGTCACCAAAAGACAAATACAGTAGACTCCACCTACATGAGATATGTACAGTAGTCAAATGCACAGAGACAGAAAGTACCGTGGTGGTTGCCAGGGGCTGGGAGAACAGGGAATGGGGAGTTAACGTTTACTGGGAACAGAGTTTCAGTTTTGCAACATGAAGAGCTTCTGGAAAAGGATGGAGGTGGTGGTTGCACAACAATGCGAATGCACTCACCACCACTGAACTGACACCTAAAAATGGTGAAGATAGTGAGTTTTATGTGCTTTTCACCATAATTTAAAAAATAAGAGTATGTGATATTTGATTCCATGTATACAAATTTCTAGAAGATACACACTAATCAATAGTGACAGAAAGCAGATCAGTGGCTGTCAGGGAAGGATTACAAAGAAGCATCATCTTGATTGTGGTTTTATGGCTGTATACATATGTCAAGACACCAAATTGTACACTTCAAATAAGTACAGTTTTTTACATGTCAGTTAAGCCCCCAATAAAACTCTTTAAAAATCACCTCTGAAATTCCTGGCTGGGCTCTGATTTTTAGACTGATCCCTAACTAAAATCTCTCCTGGCATCCCCAGCCTGTAGGTACAGAGGACACCACAGTCTTTGTAATAACTCTTAATTCTCTGAGTCTTGCTCCACTTGCTAGTGGAGAATATCAGCCCTACCCTCCCCCCCCACACACACATAGTCTCATACAGATATTTCTGGGGGTCCCAGGATCTGGTTGGCTGGGCTGCCTTTGCCACGCTCCCCTGGAGTTCTCAATGTGGGACTAAGCCTTGCTATGCTCCCCCCGTATGAGGGTCCAAGCTCCTTCTCACTAGTATGTGTCATATTTTATCACATGGGCACTAATGCAAGTTACTCGTGCCCCACAATCTGACAGAATCTTTCCTGACACCAGTGTCCTCAGCTTCTGCCTCATGCTTTTCTTTCCATAAGACTTTGACACATGGCCGAGGGGCCAGACCAATGTAACAATCTCTGAGACAGTCACCAGGATGTCCTCTGTGCTCCTCCCTTTTCTTCTCCCCACCAGCCTCACTCCTGCAAAAATGCAACTAGAGTCCTGGCTCCTGCCCCGTAGGTTAATCATGCCCCGTAGGTTAATCAGACATACCCAGATAAACCTGAATTCCAGGGTGAACTCAGGTGAGCAGAACTCCCAGTCCACATACATCACGATGACAGTGTTGAAACTCCATCTGTTAGGACCTCTGAATTCTTGCTTCTTCATATACCCATCTTACAATATTTATCGCCTTTCCTTAAGGAAACCCCACAAACAGAAGGCTCTGTAGCTGGCACGACAGGATGATGTGGAAGTATCACATTCTGGCAGAGTTAGACGTTAAGGCACAACTCTTGTATGTTCTGTTCCCCTGCAGCCATCTACACATGGATTTATGAAAACAAAGTCATGAGATGCTGATCTGCTGGGTTCCAAGAACATGCCACAGGTGTGAGACCAATAGTGTGGGCGACCGCGAAACAACCAGGAGAACGGGTTTCCTTCCTGCTCACACCTGTCACTGACCTCCCTGTGAAGGAAGAAAAAAGACCAGGCTAGTGCAGTCTGTGTGAAGCCTCAACCTTCTCACTGCTTCGTGATTTGTGGGGGAAGGGTGGGTTCTGTACACAGTTTGCAATTAAATTGAGGCACCCAAGCATCTAGGGGAGTCTGACTGTGTTTTGAGAGTAGCAGCCAGGAATACAAGTCCTGCACTATTGGAGGTAGGAAGCACAAGAGAGAGCTCCAGACAGCCTCTGAGTTTTTCTCAGGCAAATGTGGCCTGGATGGAATCCAAATGTCCCACGTGTACAACCAGTGAGGAGTGGTTAACTGAGGACATGAGCAAGGATATCTTCTAGGGGATTGCCAGGAAAAGAGCTGGGCTCCCTGCTGCAGACATGCAGGGAGTTGGGGACAGAACTTCAGGTGGAAATCTGTTCCAGGAACTGAATGGGCACCCACAGATCTGCAGGTTGCAGCCCACTGGGACCTGTCACAGAATCCTCAGCACCTGGGGACATCTGGGACAGAAATGGAAGCGAGACTCCCCACCTCAAATGTGTGGCCAGCTGTAGCCACGAGTGCTCCCTCTCCCCAGAGGCCCTGGCTGCCAGAGCCCTTACCGCAGTTACCCAAGGAAGAATTTTAAACTGAACTCTGACCGATTAATAATTGACCTGGGGGCCGGCCCGGTGGCGCACTGCTACAGTGCGCCGCTTGGGAGTGTGGCGGCGCTCCCGCCGAGGGTTCGGATCCCACATACAGACTGGCCGCTCACTGGCTGAGCGAGGTGCAGGCGCAACACCGAGGGTTGCGATCCCGTTGCCGGTCCCGGTCCAGTATGGGCGCAACACTGAGGGTTGCAATCTGTTGCCGGTCACAAAAAAGACAAAAAGGAAAAAAAAAAAATAATAATTGACCTGGGAAGTTACTGAAGTGGACAGAGGAAGAAACATGGAGTAAAAAAGACAAAAAGGAAAAAAAAAATAATAATTGACCTGGGAAGTTACTGAAGTGGACAGAGGAAGAAACATGGAGTGATACGATCTGAGCTCATCTGGCAGATCAAGGATTTAGAATTGGAAATGAAGTGTTGTGACTCTAAGATATGCTTCTCATGCTGAGTCCTACAAGGGCAGATGTCTGCTCACTCTATCTGGAAGAATCAAACACCTTTGGGATTTACAGCCTTTTCCTTTCTACTTCCCAATAGTTCCCCTCCACAGAGGTATCTTAGGGCTACTTGTTCTAAGTTGACAAACCGTTTGCTACAACTCAAAGGGATCCCATGAGACAACTATATTAGAGAATAAATAAACGACAAGGATGGTGGGTCACACTACACCTCTAAATGGGTACAATTGCTCAAAAATATCCAGTGCCCCACTCTATAGGAGAATCCTGCTCACTACCCTCTGAAGCTCAGGTGTGGCTGTGTGTCTTGCTTTGGCCTATAAATGTGAGAAGTGTTGTGATTGCCTCTGGCTGAAGCTTTAAAAGACAGTACATGCCTCGCTAACCATACTCTTTTTCTTTTCCTCTGCCTCAATAGCAAGTTTCCGGGTAAAAGTTTCTCTGTCACTCTGGATCATAGTGTGATGATGACATGGAGCAGAATCTACGCCAAACTTCAATGAAATGTATCTCAAATACAAAACAAACTTGTGTTGTTATAAGCCACAAATATTTGGGGGCTGTTTGTTAATGAAGCTCAATCTGCTGGTTCTGACTGATACATGACCTTTCACACACACAGAGAAATTGTAGCTTCATGATTTAATCTATAACAAATCAGGCCCCACCCATTATTTGGCAGGAAAACAAAATGTCCTCTCCAATTTAAGCAATCCCTGTAGGCATTGCTCACTCTCTCTTTAATAAAAATGCTCAGTTTCTCAAATATCTTCTCCCTCCCTCTGCTTCTTGTCCTAAGATTGTTTCCATGTGGAGACAGGTGGAGAAGAGAAGGGTGTATGCCACCTCATGGACATAGGAAAGAGACGTTCTCAACTGCGATGGCTTGTGCTTTCTACAGATGCAGACACTGATTGCTCAGCTGGAATTCTCAGCTGGAGCCTGCAATAGTAATAAACTGTTGCTTGGTCACTCTGGAGCTGAGTACTACCTCTGTCTTACCTTGTTTTCTGTTGCTTATAACAAGATACCTGAAACTGACCAATTTATAACGAAAAAAAAATATTTCTTATGGTTTTAGAGGCTGGGAAATCCAAGGTCAAGGGGACACATCTCATGAGGGCTTTCTTCCTGGTGGGGACTCTCTGTAGAGTTCCAAGGTGGCACAGGGCATCACATGATGAGAGGGCTGAGTGTGTTCACATGTTTCTTTTTCTCCTTGTAAAGCCCCCTGTCTATTCCTGCGATAACCTATTAATCCATTAACCTATTAATCCATGAATGGACTAATCTATTCAAGAGGGCAGATCCCTCATGATCCAATCACCTCTTAAAAGTTCCACTTTTTAAATGCCTTAGTCAGATTTCCCACCCTGTTAATACCGTCACAATGGGGATAAAGTTTCAACATGAGTTTTTAGGGACACATTCAAACCATGGGCAACTCCCAATAGCACTGCCCAGCTGGCCCAGCCTGATCTCAGTCCCTACAGGTTCCCTAGACAATTCTGGACTGCCTGTGACCCTGTTTACCCATCTAGTCTGCTTCCCTCACTAGGTACACCTCACCCCACTATGGTCACCCCCACCAGAAAGTTCCCCAGCCAAACTCACAGCTATTTTCTGGGCCCCAACTACACAGAGGAACAAAAAGGGTGGCTTGTCTCTTCCCTCCTGAACACAGTGCAGCACTGGGACCCCATTCCTGTGACTCAGGCTGGTGTGAGGACAAATCAAGAGGCACTTCTTCTAAAGTCCCCATTGAAGAAAGCAGCAGCCCCTCTTTCCTCAGCCCCCCCCACACACACCTGGCTAAAGCCGACGGGATTCCGAATGCACACACCTGACTCAATCATTCACCTGCCTCCCTCTCTGTCTTTAAGGTAATACATTGTGGTAGCTAAGTCTCCTGTAGTGAGAAAAGGACAGACTTTCCCCTTTCTTTCTGTTGTCTGCTCTTCATATATGAAATTCTAAGGGAAGGTCACCCAACCTGACACTTGGTATGCTAGAGAGACATTCATGACAACTCTTTCTCAAGAAAGTAATCTGGCTGAAATGCCTATTGATTATTTTGCATCAAAATCTTATTTTCAGTATAACCCTAACTTATGACCCAGCAATTCTTCTCCTAGAAGATTTTTAAGAGAAATTTTTTAAAAAGCACACACACAAAATTTAAATTTATGTAAACATAGGTCCCAATCTCTTCTCTGTCTGATGGATATTGATGGTTACCTTAAAACAGAGCTTCTTATCTCCATTTTGAGTATTTGCCCTTTTGTTATGCAAATGTGGGCAATGATGTAAATCTTGCCCTGGAGAAAGTATGTAACAAGACCTTCAATACACTGGGAAAGGCTACCCTTCAGATTTCTTTCAGTGTGCAGTTTCTGAGTAGGTGGTAATTACATTTCCAAAGGAGCTTCCTGGGAAGAGAGGGACTGATACACAGACTTCTTCCTTTTTGAGATTCAATGCATGCAGAACCTCTCTAACATATTAAGGTGATCCCAATGAAGTATGCTAATGGAAAAAGACATCACAAGCTCCAACTCACCATGCGAGGAGAACAAGGAATCTGTACTGTTGATACTGGCCCCAAGCTAGGTCTTAAATATTTCTGGGAATGACCAGACCTAGCACAGCATGTAAGTAAGTCTGGTCTGGTAAACATGCATTGGGAGTTGTTTCAGTCAGTAGCTCGTCAGGTAAATAGAAACCTTTCTATGTATTTCTAACAGTAGGGGATTTAATACAGGGAATTGGGTACAAGAGTTTTAGGATTCTAAGCAGAGGAAAAGATAGAATTGCCCACAAATCTATTCCTACAGGACATCCCTCCTGCCCATAGAGTTGGAGTTACAAAAGATGTAACCCAGAGCCAATGAGCACACACTTGCTGCTCCTGCTCTGGTCAGAGGCACCACTACTGCCTGGGAGGTGGCATTCTACTGATGTTGCAGGAGCCTAGAATCATACACACCTTCTGAATCTATTGCCAGGGGAAAATGGATTCTCCCTACTCATAATTTTGTGAGTGCCTCCCATTGGGCAAATTTAACTGGTGGCAAGAGAGATTGGGATATGTAGTTTTCAGGCTTCTGGTCCAAGCAGTACAGGAAAGTGTATGGAAGGACTACTGTGGGATTGGCACAGAAGCAGCAATTGAACATGACTGAGCTTGCGTGGAACTTAATTATATTACCTATCTAGAATGTTGATGCCTGAGAAAAACATCTTTTATTAAAGGAAGATGAGGTAGTAGTATATATGTTTATGGAGATTCTGAAGGAGACTTCTGGAAATTTCTGAGGATATTAGATATTTTTAGAAATTCTTTGTCAACTTTTATCGCAAACTATTTTGCCATCATTTTAACAAGTGTACCTAAACTCCAGATGTGGTAGGCAGAATAATGGTTCTCCCTAAGTATGTCCACATCCTAATTCCTGGAACCTGTGAACATGTTACCTTATAAGGCAAAGGGAATTAAGTTTGCAGACAGATATTGTTAGGTTCGGTGAGACAGAGAAAAGAGAGAAACCCGAGTCAGGAGCCATTTCAGCCAAAAGGTTTATTCCACTAATATGGAGGGGAGACTAAACCAGATCAGTTCCTGCAAACTAAGGAAAGCATGGGGTTTATAAGACTTTTAGGGAGGGTTCAGACAGAGTAATGGGCAATTTCGAAATCAGTGGTATGCAAGGTGACACAGCCCTTGTGGTCCCATGACATCTGGTAGGTTAGGGCATAGGCTTTTGATTAGCCACTATCTCAGTACAAAGCATTCCAGCCTGAAGCCTGCTAAACACATCCCACAAGATGTTCCCTTGATGATAACGGTAATGTTCACCCCTTCCCAGAAGAGGAATCTCAGTTCCCAGAGCAGAAAAGGGAAAGGGGAGGGGGAAAAGGGGGAAAGTTGCTTAACCTGGCTGGTTGCTAATCAGCTTACCTTAAAATAGCAAGATTACCCATGTGGGTCCAATGTAATCAGAAATGTCCTTAAAAGTGGAAGATGGAGGCAGAAAAGGAGAGTCAGAGGAAATGTCGATATGGAGGAATGGCCAGAGAGAAGCAGTAATGCTGGCTTTCAAGACAAAGGAAGAGGACCATGAGCCAAGGAATACAGGTGGCCTGCAGCAGCTGGAAAAGACAAGGAAACAGATTCTCCCCTTGAGCCCCACCAACACCTTGATTTTATCCCAGTGAGATCCATCAGATGTCTGACCTACAGATTACAAGGTAATAAATTTATGTTGTTTTAAGCCACTAAGTTTGTGGTCACTTGTTACAGCAGCAAAAGAAAACTTACACACTGGTTCTCCCCACCATTCCCCAAGTCCTTCCTTTTCCCTCCATTAAGGTAATACATTGTGGTAGCTAAGCAAGCAGAGAAAGAATATTCTATGTCAAAATAAATACTCCCTGATTAAAAGGATAGCCCTAGAGAAAGCTTGCTGATCAATCTGTGTCATGCTCCATGATATAAAATAGACCTAATGGTCTAATGAACAACTAAAAGTAAAATAAAAAGTTAATACTATCAACGATAGCATTTAAAAAGTATGAAATAGGGCCAAGCCCGTGGCACACTTGGGAGAGTGCGGTGCTGGGAGCGTGGCAGTGCTCCCGCCGCGGGTTCGGATCCTATAGTCTAATGAACAACTAAAAGTAAAATAAAAAGTTAATACTATCAACGATAGCATTTAAAAAGTATGAAATAGGGCCAAGCCCGTGGCGCACTTGGGAGAGTGCGGTGCTGGGAGCGTGGCAGTGCTCCCGCCGCGGGTTCGGATCCTATATAGGGATGACCGGTGGGCTCACAGCGCTCACTGGCTGAGCGCGGTGCGGCCGGTCTCAAAAAGGACCAAAAAAAAAAAAAAAAGTATCAAATACTTTGGGACTAATTTAACAAAAGACGTGCAAGACCATTACACAATAAAACAATTAAACATTATTGACAAAAATTAAACAAGACCAAATAAATACAGAGATATACAGTGTTCATAGATTAGAAGACTAGATATTACTAAATTATCCATTCTCCTCAAATTGTCCTAAAAATTTAACACAGTCCCGATCAACATCCCAACAGGCTTATTTTTTTCTGAAACTGACAAGATTATTTTAAAATATATTTGGAAAGGTGAAGGGCCTAAAATATTCAAAACCAGCTTGAAGAAAAGAACAAAGGTGGAAACTAAAATCATTAATTTGAGATTTTTTTCTTTAGTATAGACATTCAACACTATAGATTTTCCTCTCAGCTCTGCCTTAGCTGCATCCCAAGAATTTTGAAATGTATTTTCATGTCATTCAGTTAAAAATTTCTATTCCACCTCATGATTTCTTTCTTGAGCCATAGATTATTTAGAAAGGTTTTGTTAAATTTCCAAATATTTGGGGATTTTGCAGGTATCTTTCTGTTAATGATTTCCATTTTAATTATGTTGTGGTCACAGAATATACTTTGTGTGGTATAAATGCTTTTACATTTATGGAGGCCCAAAATAGAATCTATTTTTATGGCCCCAAAAAGTATGTATCTTGGTGAATGTTCTGTGTGATTTATAAAGAATGTGTATTCTGCTGTTCTTGGATGGAGTGTCCTGTAAATATCAGTTAGGTCAGGTTGGTTGACAGTGTTTTGAATCTTCTATATACCAGTGTTTTGAATCTTCCCTGTACCGGCCAGCCATCAAAGAACAAACAATCTTCCATATATTTACTGACTTTGGGTTCTACTTTTTCTATCAATTACTGAGAGAGGAGTGTTGGACCATTCTCCAACCATAATTATAGATTTGTTTTATTTCTCCTTTTAGTTCTATTAGTTTTTGCTTAATGGGTTTTGAAATTCTGTTATTAAGTAGACTGACATTAAAGATTGCAATGTCTTGATTAATTTACCCTGTTAGTATATGATATCCTTCTTCATCTCTGATAATATTCTTTATCCTAAGTTCACTTTGTCTAATATTAAAATAGCTATTCTAGTTTTCTTTTGATTAGTGTTAACATGGTATATCTTTTTCCATTGTTTTTCTTTTAACTTATCTGTGTCTTTATATTTAAAGAGGGTTTTTTGTAGTAAGAATATAGCTGGCTCTTGCTTTTTAAATCCAGTCTGACAATTTTTATTGGGCTGTTTAAACCATTTGTATTTAATTACTAATATGGTTGAATTTAAATCTATCATCTGACTGTGTTTTCTATTTGTCTGATCTGTTTCTTGTTACTTTTTTCTCATTTCCTGCCTTTCTTTTGATTAACTGAGTGTTGTATATGATTCCATTTTATCTCCACTATTGGTTTATTAGCTATACTTTTTTTCTTTCTTAGTGATTGCTCTAGGTTTTATAACATACATTTTTCACTTGTTGCAGACTATCTTGAAAAAAATTATAGCACTTCACCTTAAATGTAATAATCTTTCAGTAGTATATTTTCATTTTCTCTCTCCCATCTTTTGTGCTATGTTGAAATGCATTTTACTTCTACAAGTGTTATAAATCCCATAGTACGCTTTTACTATTTTTGCTTTAGAAAGTCAATTATCTTTTAAAGACATTAAAAATAAGAAAAAATGTTCCAAGAAGGCGAATAAAGAAAAAAAAAAGTTTATATTTGCCCACACTTTTACATTTCCAGCACTCTTCATTCCTTTGTGTAGATCCAAATTGCTTTCTATTCTCATGTTGTTTCTGCCTGAAGAATTTACTTTAACATTTCCTGTAGTGCAGAGCTGCAGGTGATAAATTCTCTTAGCTTCTGTTTACAAAAAAAAAAAAAAAAAAAAAAAAAACCCTCACTTGAAGCATATAAATAGTACACATACAAATATATAGTAAGCACTCATTAAATATTAGTGATGAGCATTCTGGCAAACCAATTTTGAAAGATAAAAACCTTAAAAGATCCTAATCCACATCACCTAAAGTGATGCATAATGTACGCAAATCTCTGCATAAAAAAAAATGTGGAAAATAATTTCCTCAATGAAATATCAGGAAATCAAGATTACATGATGTGGGCTATTTTAAAAAATATATATACTTAAATTGATAACTGTATACACATATTGAAATTTTTTGTTTGGTTTGGTTTGGTTTGGTTTTTGGCAGCTGACAAGCCTGTACACAGATCCAAACCCTTAACCTTGGTGTTATAACACTACATGCTAACCAACTGAGCTCACCAGCCAGCCCACATGTTGAAAATTGAGCTTCAATTTTTCCTATTTTTTTTCTTAATCAAAAGTTGATTTATTATAATACATTATAATCATTTCTTTTTTTTGTTTTATTTTGTTCCTTTTTATTGAAATATAGTTGATTGTACATATCTGTGGAGTACCGGGTTGAATATCAAAACCTGTGTGCAATATGTGATGCTTAAATCAGGATAATTAGTATATTCAGTATTGTACAGTGTAATCATTTTTCTGGACCCTTTATCAATTCTTCCTCTACACCCTGTCTTCCTTCCCGTCTCCCACCTCTGCTGACCTTAGTTCTGTCCTCTCCTTTTTAAAGTTCAGCACATTATTGTGACTGTTGTATCTTTCTTTCTTTCTCTTTCTTTCTTTCTTTCTTTCTTTCTTTCTTTCTTTCTTTCTTTCTTTCTTTCTTTCTTTCTTTCTTTCTTTCTTTCTTTCAAATGTATTTGTTTTTTAGCTCCCACTTATGAGTGAAGACATGAGGTATTTCTGTGTTTGGCTTATTTCACTTAACATGATTTTCTCCAAGTTCATTCATGTTGCTGCAAATGGCAGTATTTCATTCTTTTTATGGCAGAGTAGTATTCCATTGTGTAAATGTACCACATTTTCCTTATCCAGGCATCTGATTATGAACATTTAGGTTGGTTCCTACTCTTAACTATTGTAAATAGAGCTGTGATAAACATGGGAGTGCAGGTAACCCTTCAACATGATGATTTCCATTCCTTTAGGTGTATACCCAGCAGTGGGATTTCTGGATTGTATGTCAGTTTTATCTATAGTTGTTTGAGAAACCTCCATACTGTTTTCCATAAAGGCTCCACTAATTCACAGTGCCTCCAACAGTGTAGGTGGGTTCCCCTTTCTCTACATCCTCACCAGCATTTGTTATTCTGTCTTTTTGATAATAGCTGGTCTAACTGGGGTGAGATATCTCAATGTGGTTTTGATTTGCATATCTCTGATGCTGAGTGATGTTGAGCATTTTTTCATGTCTCTCCTGCCTATGTGTGTATCTTCCTATGAGAAATGTCTATTCAGCTCCTTTGCCCATTTTTTAATCGGGTTATTTGTGTTTTTACTAAGTTGTTTTAATTCCTTGTATGTTCTGGATGTTAATCCTTTGTTGGATGCATAGTTTGCAAATATTTTCTCCCACTCTGTAGGTTGCCTTTTTGCTCTGTTAATTACTTTTTCTGTGCAGAAGATTTTTAGTTTGCTTGTGCTTTTGGGATCATATTCATAAAGTCTTTGCCTATTGCTTTGCCCACCACAGATTTGTCACCCCTGGGTGATGGAGCTGCAAAGGATTACTCAAAGCCCATCTCTTCTGAGCAGTGAGAAGCCCCAAAGCAGTTAACTTCCCCAGAACCCTCAAACAAGAGGCATTCCTTCCTTGGGAAATTAACCACAAATTGGGGTTTTCTTCCTGCATTTATTCTTTAGCCCAGGAAGTTACAGTAAGAGACATAGGTGGGGTTAAAGTTTTAACAAGCTTAACAATAGAAGCTAGTAACATTAGGTAAAGACAAGTCAGATGACATTCCATTAAGGCAATTAAGTGATCAACCAACAAAAG
>NW_007726604.1:352485-367433 GCF_000696425.1 Galeopterus variegatus
CGCTCAGCCAGTGAGCGGGAGCCGGTCTGTATGTGGGATCCGAACCCTCGGACGGGAGCGCCGCCGCGCTTCCCAAGCGGCGCACTATCCAGTGCGCCACCGGGCCAGCCCTTCTTTCAGTATTTTAAAGATGTCACTCCATTGTCTTCTGGCTTGCATAGTGCCTAATGAGAAGTCTGCTGAATATGTCTTCCTTATGGAATATTTCATTATTCTCTCTCTGCCTTCAAGATTTCCCCCAATCACAAAGTTTCAGCAGTTTGACTATGATGTGCATGTGTGTTTTTATTTGTATTCATCTTGCTCAGCGTTCTCTAGATTTCTTGGATATGTGGCTTGTTGTCCTTCATTCATCTTGGGAAAATATCAGCTATTATCTCTTCTGTCTTACTTTCTATCTCTTCTCTTTCTGGGGCTCAATTACATATATGTTAGACCATTTCATATTGTTCCACATCTATTAGAATGCTCTGTTTTGGAGGGTTTTTTGTTTGTTTTGTTTTGGGGTTTTTTTGGTCCTCTTTTTTACTCATTATGTTTCAGTGTGAATAATTTCTATTGACTTATCTTCAAGTTCACCAATTCTTTAGTCTGTTACATTCATTTTGCTAATAATCCCATTGATGGAATTCTTCATATCTGAGATGATGGTTGTATTAGTCTGTTAGATCAGGTCCTTTTTCCAAATACAGTAACATTTGAGGCTAGGGCTTTATCTTATAAATTTTGTGAGACACAATTTAGTCCATAACAGCGGTTTTCATTTCTAGCATTTCATTTAACTCTTTTTTAAAGTTTTGTCTCTCTGATCAAATTTCCCATCATGCATATTGTCCACCTTTTTTTACTGTATTCTTTAACATATTAATCATACTTAACATCTCTGATAGTTTCAGCATCTGCACCATCTCTGTGTCTGACTCTGTTGACTGTTTTATCTCATTTTATCTTGCTTTTGGGGGTCTCTTGTAATTTGGGTTGAATGCTGGACTTTGTGAATAAAAGAATAGTAGAGACAAAAGTAGATAGTATTTATATCCAAAAATGTGCATGCATCATCTACCATTGATTAGTGTGGGAGTTGATTCAAGTTTGAGTCCACCCAGGGCTGACTTCACAGGTATGTGATCTTGGTTGACCCACAGGACATCATTGTTTCAAAGGGCCCTGCATTTGGTTTAATGCTCTGCTGTTACCCTGTTGAAATTCTTAATAATTTTGTAAAAGGGAGACTCATGTTTTTATTATGCACTGGGCCTTGCAAATTGCATAGCTTGTCCTGCTCACAAGTATGAGTTTGTGCCTGCTCCAGAGAATCTGGCGATAAGGAGAGCACTACAGAAATGATGGAAATGTCAGAAGGACTTTATGTATGAGTGTATCTAACTTATGGAATACAAATGATTGGATAAGAAAATACATTCAGCCAATAAGATAGTGGATTTTGAAAGCCACTAGGATCTGATCTAGAAATTGAATATTATAAACACTAATAGAGCTAGATGTTGCCTCAAAGACCTGATCATAAAAAATTATCAACTAGGCTAGGTAGACAACAGGACTAGCCAGAATTTTCCTCTAAAATCAGACTCACCAGGTTAAATGAAGAAAGGGACCAATATGAATATGCTTTTAAAGATGGAATAATTAGAATAATCATATATCTTATAACCTTCTAGGTAGACAACAGGACTAGCCAGAATTTTCCTCTAAAATCAGACTCACCAGGTTAAATGAAGAAAAGACCAATATGAATATGCTTTTAAAGATGGAATAATTAGAATAATCATATATCTTATAACCTTACAAATGTTCTTTCTCTTGTATTATAAAATTATTTATTAAGTTCATGTATAATAAATAATAACAGCCTTCTTTTTAAAAGTGCAACATAATTGTATGTTCTATATAAATGAAATATAATAAAACTTATTTTAAATCACTAAAATGTAATGAAGATGTGGGAATAGGCTCACTAGTATGTTAAAATTCTAAAAATAAAAAACATACTATCTTTTTTTCTTTCACCAAGAAAATAAAAACACATGGCTAACAAAAAAGAAATCTATAAGAGAAAAAAAATCCAAGTCTATCACAAATGTAGATTCTCTTTTTAGGTGTATTGTAAGGATAAAGTTTAGTTGTCAGTAAGAAAAAAACCAAAAATAACAATGACGAACAAAAAAGATGTTTATTTCTCCTTCACATTGAAGAAGCTCAATGGGAGAGAGTTAGGAATGGCTCATTTGGTCCTCCTGGTGTCAGGGACCCAAGCTCTACTCTATGGATGGCTTGTGTGCTGAAGCTCTCTGGTCATGATGTCTGCATTTTAACCAACAGGAAAATGGAAAGGTTTAGAATGGCTATTTCCCTCTTTTTAAGGCCATTTAAATTAAGTCACTGGATATAAAGCACATCTCTTGTTTTCAAATTTGTTTTGCATCATTAGGTAAACAACGATCTTGTCTAACTGAGCTCCCCCGTCTACCAGAGTGCCAGATTTAAAAGAACCAATCTTCTATTGGTTATTTATTTTGGAAACAGTTTCATTTTAGAAGCCTGTTTACTTTTTTTTCCCACTGGACATGTTTATGGGATACAGTTTGTTGAATAATGATCTAATCAGAATAGTTAGCATATCTATCACCTAAACATTTATCATTTCTTTGTGGTTATAACATTAAAGATTCTCTTTTCTGGCTGTCTTGAAATATACAATATAATGTTATTAGTTATCCTCATGCTGGGGAACCAGCTTATTCTTCCTATCTAACTGTAACTTTGTAACTTTGTGCCAGTCTACCAACTTTTCCGGGCTCCCATCTCCCCCTCTCTCTTTCCCTGTATCTGGTAACCACTGTTCTATTTCTCCCTTTTTTCCTCTTTTTATTTTTTCTAATTGACCCATGACAATTGTATGTATTTATGGAGTACAACATGATATTTGGGTACATTCATACTGTATGGGCAGTGATCACATAATGGTGCTTAGTATATCCAACAACTCAAACATTTGTCATTTGTTTGTGTTGGACGCCTTCTTACTTCAAATATCTTATTTATTTAAAACAGCTGCCTTATACTGGATGTGGCCCTAACAAAATAGCCAAATTAAAGTTTCACTAGAAGGTATATCTACAAAAGTATGTTTTAGCTGTTGGCTTGCTTTATTTTAATAAAATAAATTATCTATTGTTGGGAAAATGGAACAATTTGGTCAGGCTCCCCTCACCTTGGAGCCGGTTCAAGGTCATTCCATAAGCATTGTGTGGGTGGAGTGAGTGTGCCCGCAGGGCGCCACTTTGGCCGGTGTTTTACTGCCTCCAGCTTCGCCCTGCAAGGCCATGTTTTTCCAGACCTGCAGCTTCCAAGGACCTTGTGGCTGGTTGCCTAGCTCGTAGACCTGTGTGAAGGGGTCTGGTGACCCAGCCTGGTGTGTGAAGGGTTTGTGACCCAGTCTGTGCATGGGCTTGAGGGGTCTGGGAACTCCAGACCCAGCCCTGGCTCAACCATCGGCCTGGTCAGTGCAGGATTACCGGCAGGTAAAAGAGCCGCAACAACTAGCGCGATCGCCTAGCTTTAACAATTGGCATCGTGAACAGGATTAAGAGCTAGACAAGTGGCGCTGTGAGCAGGATACACGACATCAGCCTTAGACTCGCAATAGCCCTTGTCATATCCAGACATCTATGAATTAAACATTCCATCTTTAAAGCAAGATGTTTAATTTCTTCATGAGAATTTTTAAATTTAATTTTTAGGATAGGTAATACAATGACATGTTTCCAAAAACAAGAAAAAAAGTGTTTTTTAAAGTGTATGCAGTAAAGCATCTTCCTTTCACTTCATCTTCCATCTGTTCAGTTCACACCCCCATAGTGAAGCATATTTATTGCTTTTCTGTGTGCTTTTTAAGAGTGTTGTTGAATATGTGTGCAAATACAAGCAAATATAAATATATTCTTGTTTTTCTCTCTTTTGCCATAAAAGCAGACTACTATACACAGCTTTGCATTTTGTTTGTCTGTTCTGTTAACAATATATTGGATACAATATCTTGGAGATCTTTCCATATTGTATAAAGAAAGCTAATATTTGGGGGTAACTGCATTGTATTATCTTATATGCATGTTACATAATTGATGGAGTTTGGATGTGTTGTCCCTCCCAAAACTCATGTGGAAATTTGATCTCCAATGTGGCAGTGTTGAAACTGATTGAGTCATGGGGGCAGATCCCTCATGAATGGATTAATGCTCTCCCTGGGGAAGAAGGGGTAGTGAGTGAGTTATTGTTCTTTTAGTTCCAGCAAGACCTGATTGTTTAAAGGACCCTGGCACCTCCTCTCTCTTACTTCCTCTCGCCATGTGATCTGCTTGTACCTGCCAGCTGCCTGCCACTTTCCGCCATGATTAGAAGCAGCCTGAGGCTGGTGCCAGATGCAGCTGTCCCAGAATCGTAAGCCAAATAAACCTCTTTCCTTTATAAATTACCCAGTCTCAGGTATTCTGTTATAGCAACACAAAACGAACTAAAACAATAATGTATCCAATTATTTCCCTACTGATGGAGTTTTAGGTTATTTCCAATCTTTGTAATGACTTTGATTCTTTTTAGTACTTTCTTTATGACATAGCTGTAAAAGTCATTTGGGGAAAAAAGAGAGAAATAACTCCAACCACAGAGCAGTAAATAAAATAGTTTTAAGTTCATACATAGCTTGTGTTTCAACTCAGAAATCTGTAAATTCTTACATTTAAAAAATTATAATGTCCATGACTATTACACCTTGTAGATATTTTCTTCTTAACATTTTAGGTCAGGGACACTTTTGAAAAAGTCCTTGCTTCAGAAAAGTGCACACATGCAAAAACTTTCTGTAAAATGTTTCAGTAGGTCATCGGCCACCTATTGTGATTGGTCATAGATCTAAGATTTTAAACTTTGTGAACCATGAACTCACAGAAGTAGAGTGTAGATTGGTGGTTACCAGGGGCTGGGGGCAGCAGGGAGATGCTGGTGAAAGGATACAAAATTTCACTTAGGAGGAAGAAGTTCAAGAGATCCATTGTGCAATATCGTGACTCTAGTTGATAAGAATGTATTATATTTTTAAAAATAACTAGGAGAGTAGATTTTAAGTGTTCTCTCCCCCTAAAAATAAATATGTGAGATAATGCATATGTTGATTAGATTGATTTAGCCATCCCACGCTGTGTACGTATTTCAAAACAACATGCTGTACACAATAAATATATATATTTTTTTGGTCAATTTAAAAACTAAATAAATGAATATGAAAATAAAATACAATTTATGGGACCTGGCAAGTTAGCTCAGTTGGTTAAAACATAGTGTTATAACACCAAGGTCAAGAGTTCAGATCCCCATACTGGCCAGTAGCCAACAATAAAATAAAATTAAATTTATGAACCAAACTTATTCCAGTAAATGAAATACTTCTGATTTCTAAGTGGTAGGGGAATAGAAACACTTCTAGTAGTTGTCTGGATTCAAAGAAGATCACTGTGTACTAGATGTTGCAGAGCCCATGGGCTGGCTTTGTTAGGCTTTAGTGGTATTTCGATATTTTTTCCAAAACAATAATCACTATTTGTAAACTGGGAGATTTCATGCTACAAGCTGTATTTCCCAAGTCTCTCCACAAACTAGAAACCTGGTAGTACTAGACACTCATTGCTCACTTATACTCCACAGTAGCTCACAGCCCCTCCTCCTGCCTCCCGCACACCACCCCTGCAGTCTGGCCCCTATAGGCATTTGGGTTTGAGATTCCCAGCTACATCTTGGGTTTACATTTTTAAAACCCTACGGTTCTAGCACTTTCTCCCTTTGTTTTGTTCTGAAATTATTAAGGGGTGAACCAAAAAACAAAGGTGAAAGCAGGAAGCTCTTCACAGCTTCTCTTCCTCTCCCATGGTCTCTTCCCGGGAGGTAAGACAAGCAAGGTGGAGCAGGGGTTGGGGTGGAAGAAGAAGGGCAGACAACCTTCTGTGAAATGAGGGAAGCCCCTGGTTGACGGCCAGGTTGTGCTCTCAGGTAGATGAGGACATGGGGGAGAGGACACGAAGCCACTCATCTTGGGGCAGTTTGCTTTTCAGTTTTACCGTCTTGGTTGGGTGACCAGCATAAGGAAGGGGAACCCAAGCTGGGACATGTGAAGCCTTGTGCTGAGACCAGGCAGCCAGCATCATCTATCACTCACAGGTGCTTATGCCCAAGCTCTTTCTTCAGAATGGCAGGATCCAGGAAACACCACGCTCTAAAGAGTGACAGTGAAACTGCTGACAACAGACAAGTTTTGAGGGCTCCTTTATGGGCCCAGTTGCAAACTAAGCTTCAGAACTGACCAATGAACCATGTCCCATAGTCAGTCAGTACAAACTGAACAGGTTTGCATCCTCAATTTGTGTAAGAAGATGTACGTGAGGACCTGGGCAGTAAGTTGCCAGGAAGTTTGTCTGAATTAGACCTCCCCTTTTCTTCGTTTGGGGAGACACTGCCTTGGGAATTATCCCCAGTGTACTCCATTACTTGTCACAAGTAATAAACCCTCCTATCCAGACTTCTGGTCTCGGTTGCATTTACTGGGTTATGCTCACCAAGAGACAGACCCCTTGAGTCTAGTAGCAGTTGGGTATAGTCTTGCTGTAGGAAATGACAGCGAGAGACCTGGAACATGTGTCCCAGCTGTTAGGACTTCCACGCAGGGTGGGGTTTCTGTGCCCACCATCTGCTCATTGGGCCTCCCCCATCTTCTTCCTCCTCTGGCATCCTGCCTCAATAGATGGCTCTGGCTTAGTGTCATAGATATTTCTCCAAATGCTTTCTCAACCCCTCACTTGTACTTAACATTTTTAGCTGACAACTTTCTCTACAATCATCTTAGTTAGTTTACAAAGGACAACATATTATATATTACATATCTAACACTTATTGAGAGTTGATTATATGTTGAGCACTGTTCAAAATACTTTTATTAACTCATTTGATCCTCACAACCATCCTGTGGTATAGGTCCTATTATTCCCGTTTTACAGATGAGGAAATCAAGGCACAGAGAAGTTAATAACTTGCCCAAGGTAACCCACTTGGTAGGGTGTATACATATATATATGTGTGTATATACACACAGTATATCTATATAAATGTGAAAACCTTCTGCCTTATAATTTTCACCCACAATATTCCACGCTCAAAAGCAGAAATTCAGGGCTGGCTACTTAGCTCAGTTGGTTAGAGCATCCGTGTTATAACATCCCTTCTGCCTTATAATTTTCACCCACAATATTCCACGCTCGAAAGCAGAAATTCAGGGCTGGCTACTTAGCTCAGTTGGTTAGAGCATCCGTGTTATAACATCAGGATCAAGGGTTTGGATCCCCATACTAGCCAGCTGTCCAAAAAAAAAAAAAAAAGAAAGAAATTCACAGAGCTCCTGCACGACAGGTGCAAAGTATTACAGAACTAACAGGTGGTAGAGAAAGAGGGGCTTCTGACAAGTGCAGGTGGGTATAATTCAGTTGTTCCTGAAGACTCAGAAAAGACTGGGAACTGTGCAAAGCTGCAGTTTCATCCACGTAACATCTGCTTGTCCTTATCCTCAGAGTGTACAAGTGCTAGGAACAGAGGCTTCCAGCCAATAAAAACTAAACTGGAGATAGTGTGCTCTCAATGACAATTAAAAAGTAAAACTCCAAAACAACTTTGAGTTCAAAAACAAAGCAACTTGACATAATTGTTAAACTCACTCTACTCTGACATATTTAAATATCTAAAATTCAAAATCCACTTTATAGCTTAATTTTTCCAGCTACAAAAGTGAATAAATCATGGTTGTGAGGCTCCAAATTCACATCATTGACTGAGCTATCAAGAAATGGATTCTTCTCTTGAGAATTTTTGCTACCGAATACTCGTTGTGGGAAAAAGTGAGGGGAAATTTTCCCCAAGAGCAGGCACGAATTTTGGTTTCTCTCACCCCAGGGATGCAGTGTACAGATTGTTCATGTGTTTTGTGTTTGTTTATTTGGTTGCAGGGTGCAGGGAGACTGACCCAAATAGACCTTTTTGGAGGAAGATCCAGGCTAATTGGGATAATCTGCCTGGATTGTCTGTGAGGACGACTGGTGTTACAGGAGGAGAGGATCTGGGGAGGTCAGATGGACAACCTCAACCCACCTCATCCTCTGCCAGGTTCTTGACTCTGTCACAGGAAAGAATTCAAGAGCAGAGTCAGAGTAGAAAGCAAAAAGGGGTTTAACGTAAAGAATAAGAAGTACACACTTCACAGGGAAAGTGCAGGCTGGCTCCAGAGAGTAAGTGGCAGCCCCGCCCTCTTCCTGGATTCTACTTTTACAGCTTGGCTGTCTATACATATTCATACTATCTAATGAATATTCAGCTGAGGGGTGGTTCCCAGTTATGTGACAGGGTAAGTAATATAGCCTTGCACATTCTCAGTTGGTCTCTTTGGAGCATGTTCATTGGTCAAATTCCACCAAATCCACTTAAAATATGCTAGGTGCTCTCTAGCGCCTCCAACGGAAGGTCATTCATAGGAGAAATTCCTTTCTACTGAGCATGCTCAGACACTGGAATCACATAAGTCTATCTCCTGCGGTCTCAGTCTCCATGTTTTGGTGCCAAAAATAGGTGCAACAAGCAACAGTAGCTCAGGACACAGAGGGGCTTGAGTCCTAGGGGAGTGGTTGAGACCCAGGGGAGTGGCCTGAAACCTGACCCCAGGGAAATGGAGCACCTCCTATCTCACTGGCATCATGTTTTGGTGCCAAAAATAGGTGCAACAAGCAACAGTAGCTCAGGACACAGAGGGGCTTGAGTCCTAGGGGAGTGGTTGAGGCCCAGGGGAGTGGCCTGAAACCTGACCCCAGGGAAATGGAGCACCTCCTATCTCACTGGCATGTGCAAAAGTGTTTGAATGGGGGTGCTCTGTCTGGAAGGCAGTCAGATGGGTTTGGTGAGACCAGAGGACATGGTGGGTCTGGACAATGACAATCTCAGTAGTGACCAAGATGACACAGGCCACAAGCCTCTCCCTATTTTTCCTTGGTTCTGGATCCTAGTACAACTCCAGGGAAGGAATGAGAATCATTTGCCACAGGCCAGGGGTGGGAGAATAATGTCAGATTTTTGTTGATCTTGGCAAGTGGAAGCTCAGACCGGATATGATTTGACTTACAAAAATAAGAAAATGTGATTTTTTTATACTTGAGTATTGATAAGCAATTTCTCCTCCATCTGGCATTCTCTTCTGCTCTTAAACAAAACCCCTCTGTGAGTAGACTCATTTTCTCTCATTCCCCCGTTTCATTTTCACTGCTTTGGGGTCCCCAGGTTAGCTGCAGCAGATAGATCCCCTTCTGCAGACCCCTACAGACTCTATCTTGCCTTAGTTCCTGAGACAATATCTCTCAAAGTCAAGTGTGCAGTCACCACCCCACAGACTGAGACCCAGCTGTGCCAGGCTCCCCCACAGCCCTCTAACTCTTCCTGTTGGCCTTCAGGGGTCTTAGAATTACTTAACCCCCATCAACTCCACTCCTAGGTACATACCCAAGAGAACCGAAAATGTATGTTCACATAAAAGCTTGCTCATGAATGCTCATAGCAGTGGTATTCATGACAGCTGAAAAGTGGAAATAACCCAGTATCCATCAACTGGCAGGTGAATAAGTAAATTGTGTAATACCCATTTAATGAAATATTATTTGTTCATAAAAAGGAATGAAGTCCTGACACATGCTACAACGTGGGTGAACCTTGGAGACATTACGCTGAGTGAAAGAAGCCAGACACAAAAGGATTATTGTATGATTCCATTTATATAAAATATTCAGAATAGGGAAACCCATAGAGACATAAAGTAGATTTCAGGTTACCAGGGGCTGGGGAGAAGGGATATTGGGAGTGGCGACTAATCCAGGTGCTGGATTTCTTTTGGGGGTGATGGAAATATTCTGGAACTAGACAGTGGTGATGGTTGCACAGTATCACGATTGTACTAAAAACCACTGAATTATTCATTTTAAAATGGTGAATTGTATCTCATATGAATTATATCTCAATTTTAAAATTTAAGATTCTAAAGCAAAAAAAAAAAGAATCCATTAGCCTTGAGCTCTCTGCTCCCTGTTCTTGGTGGCCCAGTCTGACATCTTAGCCTCTGCCTGGCCCCCTCCCAGTTCTGAGGGTTCCTTCCCTATCCCCACCACGGCAGCCTGTGGCTGAAGACCCTGCTGCCAGACCTTGTCTTTCCTGACCCCAGAACCTGGTCCCCAACACCAGATCTGCCCTGAGTGATGACTGCTGAGCAAATGTCCTGCCCCTGATGTGTCCCTTGATGGAAGCCCCAGAAAGAACTCTCCTTGAGTCACTCCTGAACTGCAGACACTCTGCCAGAGTGTCCTAACTGTGACACTCTGTTCTGAAACCAGCTCATTTCCTCTGGCCTGAGAAAATGAATCTTGGACTTTATTCTTAAAAATAAAGATACCATATTTTTATGGATTGAAGTGTACTCACCCAAAATTAAGAGTGTCCTAACTGTGACACTCTGTTCTGAAACCAGCTCATTTCCTCTGGCCTGAGAAAATGAATCTTGAACTTTATTCTTAAAAATAAAGATACCATATTTTTATGGATTGAAGTGTACTCACCCAAAATTATATGCTTAATTCCTAACCTCCTAATCCTCAGAATGTGACTGCATTTGGAGATAGGGACTTTACAGGGACAGTCATGTTAAAATGAGGTCATTAGGGTGAGCCCTAATCCAATACAACTGTTGTCCTTACAAGGAGAGGAAATTTGGGCACAGACACACACAGAGGGAAGACCCCATGAAGAGATGCAGGGAGGAGATGGCCACACGAGCAGAGTGTCACAGGTGCAAGCTAAGGAAGGCCAAGGCTCCCAGAACAGCAGGAACTACAAGAGGCACAGAAGGATCCTTCCCGAGAGCTGTCAGACAGAACACAGACCTGCTGACGCCTGGATTTCGGACTTGCAGCCTCCAGAACTATGAGACAATAGATTTCTGCTGTCTTAAGCCACGCAGTTTTTGGTACTTCATTAAGGCAACCCTAGGAAACTAATAAAAAATATGTAAAACATACACATATACTGGTAAATAACATAAAACACATATAAAAGCATGGGGTTGTAGGAGGGTGGATGACAGGTTAACACATTTTAAAAAGATACCATTTCTAACACTCATAAAAAGGAATAAACTGATACATGCAGCAACTTGAATGAATCTCCAGGGGATCATACTAAGTGGAAAAGATGACCTCTACAGGCTTCATACTGTGTGATTCCATCTATGTATATTCTTAAAATGACAAAGTTATAGAGGTGGAGACACATCAGTGGTGGCCAGGGCTTCAGGAAAGGGGGAGTGAGGCTATGGCGTGGCTGTAAAAGGCTGCACATGGGACCCTTGTGTGAGAACTGTCCCATATCTTGACTGTGTTGGTGTCACACATCTGTGCATTTGACGAAATTGCACAGAACTAAATACACACACACATGAATGCATGTAAAGCTGCTGAAATCTGAATGTGTATGGATTGTATCAATGTCATTTCCCAGCTCTGATATTGTACTATAGTTATTCAAGATGCTACCATTGCAGGAAACTGGGTGAAGGGTACACAGGATCTGTCTTTATTATTTCTTCCAACTACATGTGAATCTACAATTATCTCTAAATAAAAGTTTTTTAAAAAGTGTCATCAAGCTGTATTAATGTATTCCAAGAAAGTAGTCTCTATTGAATATGAATAAAATTGAATATAATTTCCATCTAAATACAATTCAAGGCATTGGGTCTTTTTTTTAAGGGGTGGGGAACAATCTGAAATAAAAATTTGAAAATTTATCTAGATGAACAAACAATAAGAATAGCAAAGAAACTTTGGGGAAAAAAACTTATGTGGACAGACTAGCCCTGTAAGACTTGAAAACATTATAAAGCTACAATAACTGAAACAGTATGGTACTGGCAAAGGAAGAGAGCAGAGGGGCTGACCAGTTAGCTCAGTTGTTAGAGTGTAGTGTTGTAACACCAAGGTCAAGAGTTTGGATCCCTGTACCAGCCAGCTTCCAATAAAAAAAAAAGACAGCTGAAATTATGGAACAGAATAGGTATCTCAGCAATAGACTTAATTATCTGAGAGAAAATAATTTATGGTAAAAGCATCTTTAAAAGGTCAATAAGGAGGCTTTGAGAGTAAGATGGCATTCTTTTTAAAAAATTTTTATTTATTTTAATAAATAGAAAAGTATTTAATAGCTTTAGAATGAGATGGTATTCCAAGTCAATAATTTGATTTGCTTCTTTTCAGTTTCCTGCTAAAACCATTCAATTAATCTGAAGGAAAATGTAGACCAGCAATGGATATACCTGAACCTTCTAGGAGCTATGGCAGAAAATAGCACAAATAATAGTGGAGTCCAGCAGAGTGCAATACCACCTCACAGTTAAGAGCTAATGACTACTGCTACATGTATCACAAAAGACCAACCTCAAAAGCTTAATGATGAGGGAAAAAAGAAAGTTTTAAAATCACATCATAGTATGGTACTATTCAAATGAATTTCTAAAATGTAAAACCATACTGTGTTGTTTTGGGATATATACGTGGAAAGAAGGCCTAAAATATGCTCAGGAATGATAAGTACTAATTTCAAGAAAGATTATGTGTGAGAGGAGGAAGAGAGGGGAAGAGGAAGATGGAGAAATACAAAGGAGCTCCAACTTCATCTGAATGTTTTTTTCCTTCCAAAAAATATCTGCAGCAAATATTAAGCAAATATATGAAGATTTGACAAGACACATGGACATCCTCTAAATTTATGTATCTTTATACTTTAGCATATGTTTGAAATATTTCAAATATATATGTGTAATTTTAAAAAGTTCTTTAAAACATACAAAAATAACAAACCTATTTTCGAATTTTAAAATTCATTTTTGTCCAGAATGAAGTAAAATGGGTACTCTAACACAATGCTAGTTAGAGGGTATGTTGGTACCAGACTTTTGGAAAGCAAGCTTATTTATGTTGACAAGGTAGATCCACAGTAGTAAATCTAAACAATCTTAAATTCACAGGATGCCTTTTATAAAAATATATTTCTTACAGTGTTATTTTTAATGTTGAAATAATAAGGGGAATGTTAAACTATGATAATTTACTGCCATTAAAAACGTTTGCAAAGAGTTTGTAATAACAGGGAAATCCCTGCTTTACAAAGGTTCGTAGAATAAGGAAAACTGCCTTAACTTATACATACTATGGTCCTCATGCATTCAATAAAGCGTGAAATATATGATGATATTAAGGAATAGCGGAGCTTGGGGGAGGGGGTGTTATTTGACCTTATTATCTCGAGATATGTGCCTAAGCATTTAGGACATCCCGGATTTTCCCAGTTGGGGTGAGGGGGGACTATTCCTGCTGATATGAAAGAGCGGACTTCCTGTGGTCACTGCAAGGCCAAGTGATGGGTACCTGAGGCTCATAATTCTTTCTACTTTTGATATTTGAAAATGTCCATAACAAAAGAAGCTTTTATAAGTCTGAAGCACCCAAAGTGTTGACATTAGTTATACTTAGAGGTTGGGACCACGTGTGATTTCCATTCCTCTGAACTGCTTTACTGAGCATGCTTCCGATTTGTCATGTCAGTTTTAAACCTTTTAGAGAAAGACGGCAAGGACAGGAAAAGCCGTTCCCTCTCCTTTTCCTATCGTGTGTGTGCGGGGGAGGAGTATAATGACTTACGTCTATACACAGAGACTTTACACAGAGCCTTTGCACGTGTTATTTCACAAAAGCCTCCTTCTAGCTCAACAAAAAGCAACAGACCCAGGCTTGTCGCTTGCTTCAATCCCCTCACCGCACCTAGACCCGCGGATTTCTGATGCTCTTCTGGAGCTTTCCCGCGACAGATCCGGTTCTCGGTAATGTCGGGCTTGACTTGAGACCCCAAGAAAGAAAAAACCCATCCGCAAAAGAGGAGGACGCTAGAGTGGGAGAACTTGTCCAAGGAAATGAGACGAGGCGCAGAGATGAATAAGGGTCGGTTCCTCTCCCTCTTCTCCTCCCTGCGCCCCCAGCCCCTAAAATATTTGGCATTTTCTTGGGAAGGAAAAGTGCGGCGGCAGTTAAGGCGAAGTGGCGGGGTTGGGGCCGGAGCAGGCGCGGGTCGCCGCCACCTCAGGAGCGAGCAGGTGGCCATGGCGGCGCCACCTCCACCGGGCCTGCGCGCCGGGCAGGTCACCTGGGCTCACTGTCTGCGGCCCGCGCCAGCCGCACCACGGCGACACCTCCAAGGTCATCCACCGACGCCGAGCGTGGACTGCCGAGCGCAGAAACTTGCAAGTTCCAACTAGAAACTTGAAGTCGGAGATGCTGGAGGAGACCAGCGAGAGAAGGGGACACGCAAGTGTGGACGTGGAGCAGCTGAGTGCACGGGAACGGTTTGCTCTCCAGTGGCTCTGTCCACTCCCTGTGCAGTGGGGACACTAGGCCGAATGGATCGAGGTCCCCAGGGCCGAGAAGCGAAGAGGAGGAAAAGGACCCCAGGCTCGTGCAGGTGAGGTCCTGGGTCCCCGCTGCGCACTGCCTGCGGTGTTCCGGGGACACGGACGGAGGCGTGGGGGTCACAGCGGCCAGGGTGGGGACGCTGAGTCACGGCTCTGTCACCGCTCCGCACCTCTCCGCAGCCCTCCGGGGGCTAAAGCAAAAGCGAAAGCGAATGCGCCTGTCTGGACAGCCGGTCCTGGAGCTGCGCTCGCCACCTCCCCCGGGCCTCGGCATCGCCGCGGGCTTCCCGGCGGGGCACCGCCCAGCGTGCGACCATGGCCCCGTGGCGGCTCAGCTGCTGCCGGGCCC
>NW_007726604.1:368212-378494 GCF_000696425.1 Galeopterus variegatus
TGACACGTGCGGGGAGCCGCCGCCTGCGTCCTGCTGCAGCCGCGTCCCGGGTCACCCACGGAAGGGAGTGCAGCGGCCAGACCGGGATTCCTGAGGCCGGGGTAGAAAGCAGATCTGAGGAGCCCGGGTCGGCAGTGCGACTGCGCGGCGGGCGCTGGTGCGCTTCTTGGGACCCACCTGCACCCCGTGCCGCGCGCGCGGTCCCGAGGGTCCGGGCACAGCCACCCTGCCCGTCTCGCAGCAGAAGTAAACTATGCGGGTGAGCAGCTGGAAGGACGGAGTAGGGACTGTGTCCCTGGGGAGGAGAAACGTGTCGGGCAAGTTGCACACACGGGGACCGGGAAACAGCTCCCGGTTCTCAGGCGCAGCGCACCGGGAGAGGGGGCGGCCCGGAGTGTGCGCTCCCGGGAAAGGGGGAGAAACGAAGCTGGTGAGCGGGGCGCTCGGTGTATTCGAGAAGAATGTGGGTTTCGTAAATCTAGTCAGCGGGAAGAATCGAGTGAGTGACTCCTGGGGCTTTGTCCCAGGAGCCAGAGGAAGGACGAGAAAAAGTCCAGCTGTGTCCTTGCAGGCGTTTCCTAACCTTTAGACAGTCAGGGAGCCCTTCGAGGGTCTGATGACCCCTCTCCCCAGAAACGCGCGTAAATGACATGCTTACAAAATGTGCTTATGATGTGGGGATCGAGGACCCACAGAAGGCCATCCGTTGTCTCTCCATGAGATTTAGCAACCCCTTGATCTGTGTGTGTGTTTTTAACAAAACTCCCAATAATTTACGTCCGGACCGGCCAGTCGGTCTGGGGCTTGGTCAGAGCCACTCCGTCCAAGGCCGCTGCTCCCTGGCTCGGTCTGAACCCCCTAGCTCAGCGGGGGCTCATGAAGTTTCATTTCTGTGACACTGTGACGCTTGGCTTTCCCCCACATCTGAGAAGCAGAGTTCAGTTGGTGACTTGGTCTGTTCCTCCCAGCTGGCTGACTAGTGTTCCGCCTGACCCCTGAAGAGATGCCAGAGGTAGCAGGCAACGGGCAACTCTATTACACAATGTCAACTGGGAAATGCGGCTTTGCTCGGAGCCCAGCCAAGATGAGGTGTCTGCCTTAGAGCCGTAGAACTCTGCAGAGATCTCTGACGCTCATCATCTAAACACAGCGGTGCTCTTTCACCTTACAAAGTTGTCCCTACCATCGAGTAGCTCCTGCTGTGCTTTTTAAAAACAGCCTTATGAGGTATAATTGACAGACAATAAACTGCATATATTTAAATTGTACAATTTGATAAGTTTAGAGATAAATGCATACACTCATCACCACAATCAAGACAGTAATTATATCTATCACTACCAAAAGTTTCCCCACGCCCTGTAAAATCCTCACCTCCCACCTCGCCCTGTCCCCCAGGCCACCATTCATCTGTTTTCTGTCACTATTGATTTATGCACTTTCTAGAACTTTATATAAATACAATCATATGGTAAGTGCTCTTTCTTGTCTGCCTTCTTTCGTGCACAGTAATTATTCTGAGGATTCAAGCACGTTATACCTTGTATCGATAGTTAATTCCTTTCTGTTGTTGAGTAGTATTCCACTGCCTGGCTATCTACCCTTTGATTATTCGTTCACTTGTTAATGATATGATCATTAACAATGATATTAGTTAGAAGTGGAGCGGCTGGATCATATGGTAGGTGTATGTTTAACTTTAAAGAAACTGCCAAACCATTTCCCAGAGTGGTTATTCTATTTCAGATTCCCACCAGCAGTGCAGGAGAGCTCCTCCACATCCCACATCCCGTCACCACTTGGCATGGCGAGTCTTTTTAATTTTATCCATTCTAATAGTTATGTAGTGGTCTCTCATACTTTTAATTTGCATTTTCCTAATAAGTAGAGATGTTGAGCATCTTTTCATGTGCTTATTTGCCATGTGTATATCTTCTTTGGTATCTATCTGTTCAAGTCTTTTGCCCTTCTGAAAATTGAGCTATATCATTATTGGCGTTTGTTTTTTTTGTTTTTTGTTTTTTTTGTTTTTTTTGGTTTGGTTTTGGGCTTTTTTGTCTTTTTTTGTGACCGGTAAGGGGATCACAACCCTTGGCTTGGTCACCGCGCTCAGCCCCCGAGCGCACCGGCCATCCCTATATAGGATCGTTTTTTTTGGTTTGGTTTTGGGCTTTTTTGTCTTTTTTTGTGACCGGGAAGGGGATCGCAACCCTTGGCTTGGTCACCGCGCTCAGCCCCCGAGCGCACCGGCCATCCCTATATAGGATCCGAACCCATGGCGGGAGCGACGCTGCGCACCCAGCGCCGCCCTCTCCCAAGTGCACCACGGGGTCGGCCCTCATTATTGGGTTTTGAGAGCTATTTATATGTTCTGGATTCAAGGGCTTTATGAGATATAGGATTTGCACATACTTCTCAGAGTCTGTGGCTTGTCTTTTCATTCTCTTAACAGTGTCTTATGAAGAGCAGACGTTTTTAATTTTTATGAGATCCAATTAATTAATGTTTTTTACGTATTATGCTTTCGGTGTCATATCTGTGAATTCTTTGCTCAGCCCAAGGTCACAAAGGTTTTCTTCTGTGTGTTCCTGTAGAAGTTTTATAACTCTAGAGTTTACATGTATTTCTGTGATCCTTTTTGGGTTAATTTTGTATATAATGTGAGGTATGTTTTGAAGGTTGTGTTTGCTTGTTTGTTTTCTGCACATGGACATTCAATTGTTACTGCACAGTTTGTTGAAATGACGATCTTCACTGACCTGCACTTACACCTTTTGAACACCAGTTGTCCGTACATGTGTGGGTGGATTGCAGTATACAAAACACCAATATACAAAAATAGATTATATTAATACACCTTGGCAATGAATAATTGGAAATCGAAATTCTAAAAAAATATGATTTGCAATAACATCTAAAAGTATGAAGTACTCAAGGATACATCTGAGAAAAGAGGTGAAAGACCTGTACACTGAAAACCACAAGCCATCGCTTGGAGAAATTAAAGAACTAAATCAATGGGGAGAGAGTAAACCTGTTCATGTATTGGACACATTAACATCGTTAGGGTGTCAAGTCTCCCCAAATCAAAATACCAGCAGGCTTTCTTGTAGAGATTGACAAACTGATTCCAAAATTCACCTGTTAATGCAAAAGAACTCATACAGCCAAAATAACTTTGAAAAAGAACTGAGTTGGAGGAACAAGACTCCCTGATTGTAAGGCTTTTCTTATAAAGCTACGGTGATCAAGATAGTGTGGTGTGGTGTAAAGATGGACAAAGAGATCATGGGAACAAATTATTAAATTTGCTACTTGGTAGTATGATTCTGGTCAGAAATCATAGAGAACAGCACATTCCTTATCACTAGCTGAATATATAATATTGTCTCTGATCTGTAAATGCAGGCTCACAGTGCTACTAGGCACAGGAAGTTGTTGTTAGTCCATTCTTATTTAAAAGGACTGACTGGGAGGGGAATCCATCATCTTGGGCCAAAGGTCACTTACTTCTTAAAGATTCTCACATTCTGAAAGGCTGCAGGTGATTTGGCCAAAAGCAGCTAGAGATGACAGGGATTTGTTTAAAGATTAAACTGGTCACCAGTTTTGGTTTGGTTTTCTTGTGCATGGTGTTACTGCACTTGGAGGGTGTTTTCACAAAGTATGTGTCTTTAAGTATTTTTAAGCCATTTTTCAGAACACTGGGGGTCTTTGCCCAAAACTTTATTTTTTTATTTCAAATCAATTTTGTCTATTGCTGCTTTTATGCAGCTACTGATAACAAAAAAAAAAAAAAAAAAAAGGAGGGTGTTTTCACAAAGTATGTGTCTTTAAGTATTTTTAAGCCATTTTTCAGAACACTGGGGGTCTTTGCCCAAAACTTTATTTTTTTATTTCAAATCAATTTTGTCTATTGCTGCTTTTATGCAGCTACTGATAAAAAAAAAAAAAAAAAAAAAAGGTAAAAACTTAAATATACATAATATGGAATTTGTTGAAATCAACCTAAATGTCTAATGCAGGAGGAGTGCCTAACTAAAATAGTATGCATCATGTGATTCACTTTTTACTAGAAGATCTAAAAATAGTTGTTGAACAGGAAGATCTGTATTGGTCATATGTGTGTATGTATGCAGTTGTCTGCCTACAAAAGAAATAACAATAAAGATCTAGAATTTGAAAATTTTTCTTATTCACCTTTAATTAGTTGTAGCTGATCTCTTTGGCAATGTTTTCATGATTTTATAAATTTTGCAAATTGCTCAAAATAAAGTTCTATAAAGTCATTACGTGTAACATTTGTGCATACCACATGTACATTTCATAATCTTTTATGATTTGTTTAAACAGTTCTTTATTGTTAGAGCTATGGTTAGGCTTCAATTACCTCCCAAACGTTGGATATTTAGGTTGTTTCAAAATGTCTGATTTTCTGGACAGCAGAGAGCTGAGATAATTTGATGAAAAATGAGCTATACAGAGCAAAAAGGCAATCAAACCATCATTTCAATTAACTTGTTAGGGGCGTCATCACTTTTGCCAAGTTGATTTTGTCAAATAGTATGTAACTAAATGAATAAATGTATAAAATCCCTCAGTAGCTATTCTAGGAGTCAGATCGGTGTTACACACGATTGATGTGATTTGAATGCCTTCTGCTCGGAAAGACTGGATTCCCTTCTGTGCAGTGGGGGAGGGGTGAAGGCTTCTGGGTAGGGGACATTGCCAGAGCTGCAGGGTGGAAAGGCTACTCTTGTTAACAGTGTGAAGAACAAACTGTGGTTGGGAGAGTCGGGAGGCAGGAGCTAAGTTGAGGTTTTTGCAATAGTTCCAGTAGTGGTGATGAATCCTGAACCAAGACACCTTAATACGGGAGACAGGAGGGGGCAGGTGTCCTCTTGAGCCCTGACAGTATGGAATCATTCACGCTTTCTCTTTTCTAGGCTCTTCAAGCCTATAGTAGCCATTCAACTCTTCCAAGCTGTCAAAAATCATTACTTAACAACTTGAACTATAATGAAATTCACCTAGCACCGAAGAGAGGGGTTGGGGAGCTCAGTTAATGAGCCTGAGAGAGAAAGAAAAGAATTGATGAGCTTCTCAGGCAGTGAGCTGGGTCTTTGCTTACAGTGAGTGCCACAAGGAAGTGTGTAGGCTTGGTTGGATTTCAGCTAGGAAAATAAGGAAGGAAAATGAATGAGCTGGAGCCCCGCCACCCTTGCTCTTTTGGTGCATCAGCTTGGCAGTGATCTCTCCAGGGCAGCGACCACCTCTGTACTTCTCTGTGTCCCACTGCACTTAGCATGTTTCAGGCATTTGAACAGTAAACTGGAAGAAAACGTTGCAATGGGTTCCGACTCTGCTTAAAGAACGGGAGGGGCGTGCTAATCCGACAGCTTGTGAACTCTGCCTATGAGACCAGGCCAGGGCTTCTTGCTCATGCTGGGCTCTGTAAACCGACCTGGAAGATAAAGAGGTCTGACTCACAGGCTCTGGGAAGCAGAAAGAGGTGTGGCCCCGCACACAATTCTGGTGGCTTCATTTAAATGATCGTTAAGACTTGTGTATGTTTTTTGGCCTGCTTAAAAGTTTTGAAAATCCCATAACTTTCTTTACTCCAATTTCCATTACTTCATCCATTTCAGTATATGTATTCACAAGTCACTAACTTTGGAAAATAACCTATCGTATACCAGGCTTGGACTTGTGAGAGTACCAGAGAAATAGGAAATATGAGTACATGCACCATTGTCAAGGAGCTTACAGTATTGCGAACAAGGCGAGACTTGCTTACATTGAATATCTAGGGAACAAAGTTATGATGTATTATCTCCAATGTAGTTATGAGACAGTCTAGCTTTGTAAAGTGACTGGCCACTTGTAGCTGGTTGGGTTGGCTACCCTATATCGATATCCTCGTACATTCAAATATCAACTATTCCTGAATGTATCTTTACTTGAGGACAGTTCACAATGGAATGCTCACTGCTAAACTTCCCTCTTCAGCAAAATGACAGAGTAGACACTGAAAAACCCTCCTGGTGCGAAACACACAGAAATGATGGATACAGCGCAAACATCTTTTTAAATCCATAGCTGATAAAAGATAGTCACCTGTTTAAAGCAAAAATAATTACAACGTGTGGGGGTGTATAACATATGTAGAAGCAAAATGTATGAGGAGAATAGCACAAAAGCTAGGAAGAGAGAAAAGAAAGTATTGTTTAATGTTCTTTTGTTATGTATGTGAAGTAGTACAGTATCACTTGAGGGTAAACTGTGATAAGGTAAAGATATGAACTATAAACAGTAAAGTAACCACTAAAATAATACAATAATGAGTTATAGTTAATAAGCCAGCAAAGGAGATAAAATGGAATCATAAAATTACTCAAATAATCTATGACATGATCATCTCTATAGAAAATCCTGTGGAATCTCCAAAAATGCTAATAGAATAAGTGAGTTTAGCAAGGTTGCAGAATACACAGTCAATATACAAAAAATATGTATAGATCATACACTAGCAACAAATAATAGGAAATCAAAATAAAAATATTATTTGTCTGAGCATCAAAAAGGGGGAGAGATATATATGACAAAAGATGTTTAAGGCTGGTACACTGAAAACTGTAAAACATTTCTGAGATAAATTACAGAAGACTTAACTAGATCAAGAGACATACTGTGTTTATGGGTTTTGAGAAGACTCGATATTATTAAGATGCCAGTTCTTCCCCAAATTGGTCTATAGATTTAATGCAATTCCAATCAAAATTTCAGCAGTTTTTTTTTAAGACATTGATATACTGATTTTGAAATTCAGTAAATGACCTAGAAGAGCAGACTCAGCATTGGAAATGGTTAACAACGTAGGGAGAATTACACTCCCTGACTTCAAGACAGTAGAAAGTGACCGTAATCAAGACAGAATGGAATTGGTGTCAAGATACACAAATCGACAACTAGATAGTGGAGAACGGCAAGTCAGGCATAAACCCACACACACTTGGTCCTGGCTCAGGATCCCATACAGGTACCCCTGGAAGTCTACCACTGATGGAAGAGGGGCAGGAAACTTCCTGCACAAAACCTGCTAAAGACACAGGGGAGAGGTTGGCTGCTGAGTGGGGAAGAAGCCAGAGAACTGAAAGCTCCCACCCTGAGACCCAGGCATACTGGCCTGCCTGAGACTGAGGCTGGACTAGGACAACAAAAGACTGCTCCCAACCCCACCCCAGTGGGCAAGCAAGTGCCAAGCACCAAGCACAGCAGTCTATTGCCACGCCTGGAGATGCCCCCTCTGTGGTTTGGGCACATAGACAAGGACAAAAGATGAGGGTAGGGCAGGACCATGGAGAAAAACCCTCTGACACTCTGGTGCCCAACCTAAGATCTAGGTAACTCTAGAGGGATCTGAAACAGGAAATGAACAGAGGGCTCCGCCCCTGGTGCTCTGATGATAACAGCGACATGCAAACCCAGCCCAACAACTGTCCAGCTGACTCAGTCCCCCACACTGTCAGTCTAGCAGAAGTGTCCCCGATGGAATGGGGAGTAGTGGTAACAGCCATTGGGCAACAAATGCCTGAAACAGGAAATGAACAGAGGGCTCCACTCAGACAGAAAGGAAGGCTCTGGGACGGGTGATGAATTGGAAGAACAGTCTGAAGCTTGAGATTTCCCCTCCAGCCCCATTAAAGGGACATGCACACCCCTCACTTAAGTGGAAGGAACCCTGGTATGGGATCCTTAAACTTCAGAAGTAACAGCAGAGTTCCAGGACTTCTGACAAAGATGTGCTTGTGAGGATTGGGAAATACTTTGTATGGACATAGGTATTGCTTCTTTTGTGAATCACCCATTGTTATGTCCTTTGGCCATTATTACATTAGAGTAATCACCTTTGTATTGATTTTATAAGAGTTCTTTACACTGAGGATCTTAACTCTTTGACATTTGTCACAAATGTTTCCTTGGACTTGATTGTCTTTTAATTCTTCCATTTCATCTAACTCTTTCATTTAAGTGTTTACATGATCAATTTGTTCCCTTTATGGTTTCCAACTTTATTACTGAGCCAAGGAAAGCTTCGCCCACCCCAAATAATTACTAATTGAGAAATACTCTCCCATAATGTTCTTCTCATTCAACGATAGGCTCATTAGAGGCTGGAACCATTTCTTCTCCTATATTATTCCACAGGCCCTGCCGCGGGGATTCCTGGACGGCAGACGGGCATTCCCAGTCTCTCGGTGGAGGGGGAGAAACTTCTCCTTGAGAAGAGTTGGAGATTACTGACTTAGAGTTAGGGGAGGGGCTGAGAGATGAATAACTAATACTTAGGAAACTCCCATAGTAGGTTCTTGAAAAAAATTGTGTAATGTAGAATCAAATCATGTAGTAAAACCAAATGCAAGAGATGAGTGGAGAGATGGGTGAAAGCTGGGACCCGGAGGAGTGAGGGAAGGCAGGGTTGCAGAGGGGCTGGCTGGGACTTGAATGGTGACCATGACAGGACAGGGTGGAAGGACACAAGGGGCAACAGGCATCATGCACGAGAACAGACTGAGCCTGACGGGATCACTAAACAGAAAGAGCCAAGGTGCAGGTGGTTTGTACAGGGGAGCAATGTAGAGACCAACGAAGGGATGGAGGAAAAGAGGGAGGAGGCTCATTCTGCAGCCTCTGTTGTCATTTCTGACCCTGTTTCAGGTCTTCCAACAGTCTGGCCCATGTAGAATTATGTTTATCAGGGTGGATTCTGTACCTTTCAAGATCCTGGATTCTCAGGCAGCTAGTAGATGATCTCTGAATGTGAGATCATCCCTTTCTGTTGCTTATAACAAAATACCTAAAACTGAATAATTTATAAAGAAACAATATTTTTTCAAGATCCTGGATTCTCAGGCAGCTAGTAGATGATCTCTGAATGTGACTATATATTGGTCCCTTTCTGTTGCTTATAACAAAATACCTAAAACTGAATAATTTATAAAGAAACAATATTTATTGCATACAGTTTTGGAGGCTGGGAAGTCCAAAGTCCAGGGAACATATCTGGTGACGTGTTTTTGGTGGGTAGTGATGATGCCAGAGGAGAGGGTCTTGGGAGGCCCAATAGCCAGCCTCAACCCACCCCATCCTCTTACCAGTTTCTTGACTCCGCCACAGGAAAGCATTCAAGGGCAGAGTCACAGTAGAAAGTGAGAACAGGTTTAATGTAGTGAATAAGAGGTACAGATTTCACATAGAGAGTGCAGCCTAGTTCCAGAGACCCAGCAGGGCCCACACCAAGCTTCATATAAAAGTAAGAAATTCACAGTGGAAGTTTAGTACAGAGTACAGGCTGGCTCAAGAGAGTGAGCAACAACCCCACCTTCTGCTGGGATTCAGCTTTTATAGTTTCTCTATCTAATACATATTCATGATACCTAATGAATATTCAACTTGGGGGTTGTTCTCTTATGTAACATAGTCTTGCACATGCTCAGTTGGTCTCCTTTCAGGGAACATTCATTGATCAAGTTCTATCACATGAACTGAACATATTCAAGAATACTCTGTGCTGTTTACCATTCCTAGTGGAAGATCACTCACAGGATAAACTCTGAGTGATGCTCAGTCACTGAGTTATATATATATATATATATTTTTTTTATTTTTTTCTTTTGTCTTTATTTTTGTGACTGGGAAGGGGATCGCAACCCTCAGCTTGGTGTCGCCCACACCGTGCTCAGCCAGTGAGCGCACCGGCCATCCCTACATAGGATCCGAACCCGCGGTGGGAGCGCTGCTGCGCTCCCAGCGCCGCACTCTCCCGAGTGAGCCACGGGGTCAGCCCCAGTCACTGATTTATATAAGCTGGTATAAATACCTTTTACTGAGCATGCTCAGCCACTTGATTTGCATAATCCCACCCCTTATGGTCTCAATCTCCCCATGTTGGTGCCCAAAATAGGTGCAACAAGCAACAATAACTCTCCTCTTGTGGAGGGCCTAGAGGAGGGACCTGATGGAGTTTGGATGTGTTGTCCCCTCCAAAACTCATGTGGAAATTTGATCCCCAATGTGGCAGTGTTGGAAACTGATTGAGTCATGGGGGCGGATCCCTCATGAATGGATTAATGCTCTCCCTGGGGGAGGGGGGGATTAATGAGTGAGTTCTCTCTCTATTAGTCCCCACAAGAGCTCATTGTTTAAAAAGTCCCTGGCACCTTCTCTCTCTCTCGTAATAACTTCGTATAGCATACATTATCCGAAGTTATACGACAGTTTT
>NW_007726604.1:378549-404219 GCF_000696425.1 Galeopterus variegatus
CGCTCGCCATGTGATCTGCGTGAACCCGCCCGCTGCCTGCCACTTTCTGCCATGAATAGAAGCAGCCTGAGGCCCGTGCCAGATGCAGCTGTACCAGAATCATAAGCCAAATAAACCTCTCTTCTTTATAAATTACCCAGTCTGAGGCCCGTGCCAGATGCTGCTGTACCAGAATCGTAAGCCAAATAAACCTCTCTTCTTTATAAATTACCCAGTCTCAGATATTTCTGTTATAACAACACAAAACGGACTAAAACAGGACCTGAGACCTTTAGAGTGGCTTGAAACCCAGAGGTGTGTCCTGAAACCCTCAGATATTTCTGTTATAACAACACAAAATGGACTAAAACAGGACCTGAGACCTTTAGAGTGGCTTGAAACCCAGAGGTGTGTCCTGAAACCCGAACCCAGGGAAACTGAGCACTTCCTATATTTGTGACTCTTCACAGCAAAGTAGGGTGTCACATGGTGGATGGCAGAAGCACAGAGAGACCAAACTCTTCATTCACTCTCCTTTTAAAGCCACCAGAAACACTCCCGTTATTCCAAGAATGGATCGATCCATTCACAAGAGTGCAGTCTTCACAATCCAATCACCTCTTCAAGGCCCCACATTTCAACTACCACAATAGGATTTCCCACCCTCTTAACACCATCACAGTAGGGACCACGTCTCAATGAGTTTGGGCAGACATCCAATCCACTGTGCTCACTTCTTCCACAAGGAAATGGAAACCAGCATGATGGACAGACTTGCCTCATCACCCCGCTTTTAAATGCATGCTCAGCACCCTTTCCACTAACCTTCCCACCTGTGTTACTTAATCAGAATTGTTGTGGGAATTGTTGCCCTAAATCTTTCTGCCTTCCACTCGCTCATTACTCTTTCATTTACTGATTGGTTTGCAGATGGAATGGATAACCTGCCAGGCCCCATGTTCTTTGATTCTGAGTCTTTGTGGAGCTAACCTAAGTGTGTCATATCTGTCTGGCTGTGCCCGCTCTTGGGCCTTTGTGTCCATTAATCCATGTTTGCCATGAGTTGGATGAGGGAGGGCAGAAGCCGCCTCATTCATGTCTTTTTTCTGACAGCCAGCCTTGCTGAGCCCACTCTCTCCCAGTAGGAATAAGACGAGTATCAGGTTGGACATTCTTCTGTGTGCAGAGGGCAGGTGTGGTAAGTTACAGGTCACTGGATGGGGTCCCTGGTCAGTTCCTCCCTCCCTCCAGCTCCTTCCCCTCAGGGGCCTGGGGTCCATGTTCGTCCCTCTGCCTGGATTGCTCTCTTGCTGACCCCGCCTTCTTCCTCTGGCTAACTCTTGCTCATCCTTGTGCTTTCTCAGAGGCATGGACCCAAAGAGTTCTAAGTAAATAGTATCCATCATGCCCAGCAGAGCCACGCTGTGTGCCTCTGACTTGTCCATTATCCCCTGTGCCCTGTATCTCAGAAACAAAAATCACACACAAAAATGTGGAATTACAACCAGAATTTAGAGTGACATCAGCCTTCAGGAAAAGGGTGCTTCATACTGAATAAAGTGCTTTTGCAACCACAAAGAATGGACTGGTCTTGTGAGTCACTACCTGAGTGGTGTTTGGGCTGAGGGAGGGATTCTGAGACTTCCTCACCCTTCCAAGGTTTAAGGATGACCCACAGCAGGGGCCATCAGTCCTCTGGAGGAAGAGAGCTGGACTCTGTGATCTCATGAGATCCTTCCAGGCCCAACACAATGATGTCAAAGAGCAGGCTTGGGGTGAGGAAGAAAAAGGGCAGATAAGGAAGAAACCAGTTAGATACACTCCTATCAACTACACCCAGTCACTATCTAGCTATTTGCCCTGGGAACCTCAAGTCTCTCCTATTCTCTGAAGCCACAGATAATGTAACAGCACCTGGAAAGGTCCAAAGGTCCAGGGTCAATTCAGATTCCCTGAGAAGGAAGAAACATTTTATCAAAGAGCAGAGTCTAATATTTTTATGGGGCTACCCGTTCTGGTCTGCTGTCAAGTGTATCTACAGTTGGGCTGAGTTGTTTTTTATGGTCATTCCTCCCCACCGCACCTCACACCCCATTCCTAAGTATTTTCCCAGCTATGATAACATACAGCAAAGCATCACACATGCAAATTTAAGACTTTGGTAGCATGGGGCTACACCTATGCTGTGGCCACGCCACACACACACGCATGCACACACACACACAGACGCACACGCGCACACACACGGGAAGGTAGATTTTTGAAATAGAGGTGGGGGAATTAGATCCAGTAAAAAGTATTAGAATAGAAATTCAGAAGAGCACATCAAGGGAAACTGTGAAAGGAATCCTCACTGACAGAGTCAATGCCATGGCCTGAAAAGAGTATGAATGAGCTGTGATCTTTTACTTTGAGAGAATTTTTTAATGAGTGCTAAAAAGCCACTTGGTATAAATACCATAGAGCAGTTGCTTTCAAAATACGGATTCTGGACCAGCAGCACCACCATCACCTGGAATTCTTTAGAAAGTCAGGTTCCCAGGTCCTGCTCCAGACTCACGACTCAGGAGCTCTGGGGAGGGCCCAGCACTGTTTCAACAGGTCCCTGGCAGTCCCACCAGGAAACCCAAACCATGACCGAAATACAGATGTGGAAGGAGAGGAATCAGCTGCACTGGGCCCTGGAAAGGACTCCACAAGATGTGAGCAGAGGACAAGAAAAGAGGATGAGTTAGCACTATGAAAACCACAATTGGGGAAATAATGAAGGAAAACTTCCCTGACCAATAGCCAGTCGTGGCCTGCATCATTGAGGGCTCTTTCCTCCAAGGGCCCCATGCACTTCTTGCCCAGTGGTTTTTCCTTGGTTACTCACTTTGCTTATTAACTTTTTTATTCTGTGATAACTTTGAAACTATAGTAAAATTGCAAGAATAGCACCAAGACCTTCTGAATACCCTTTACCCAGATTCACCAACTGTTTGCATGTTGGCCCGTTCGCTTTATCATTCCTGCTCTCTATCCATACGTACGAATTACACATATTATACACATGCTCTTGCTCCTAAACCGTTAACAGTAAGCTGGAGACATTATGCCCTAATACTTCAGTGCATTTTGTTTGTTTTGGTGGCTGGCCTGTGCAAGGGTCTGAACCTTTGATCGCTGTGTGATAACACCATGCTCTAACCCACTGAGCCAAACAGTGGCCTTCAGCGTATGTTTTCTAAGAACAATATTCTCTTACACAACTTCCTCGAAACAACACTCATGTAATTATACTACCATTATCAAAATCAGGAAATCTAACTTTGATGAAATAGTATCTAATACTTGGTTCAGATTAAATTGTGTCAATTGCCCCAGTACTATCCTTTCCAGCAATTTCCTCCCTAATTCTAGATATAATCCAGGATCACGTCAAGCCAGAACTCTTCCTCTGCCTTTATCTTTCTTGATCTTGAACACAGGCCAACATTCCACAGTTTGGTAGAATGTTCCTCCACTGAGGTTCATCTGGTGTTTCCTCAGGGTTAGTTCAGGTTCTGGATTTGGGGCAGGAATACCACAGATGTGAGGCTGTGTCCTTCTTGGTGAATGGTATCAGGAGGTGCATGACATCGGCTTGTCCCGGTATTGGTGGTGATGACTTTGATCACCTGGTTAAGGAGGTACTTGCCAGCTGTTACCATTTCTCCCATCGTAACTGGCCACTGATTTGTAGGAAGATACTTTGAGGCTGTGCGTGTCCATTGGGACTCTGAGCCTAAGAATTGAAGAGTGGCAGAAGCCCCTGTTGCAGGCGTGGAGCTGACTGTGGGGTCTGTGAGAGCTGGTTGTTCTGTGCCTGGTGCTGGAGCCAGAAGTCCAGGGCGGGCAGTCTGCATGGGAAGATGGACATGACGTGGGGGAAGCCAGGACAACCTGGAACCTATGGGGCTGGGTTGGACCCCATGTTGGTCCTTAACCTTGACCTTCGAGACTCCAGTGTCCTGATGGGGAAGCTGAAGCTCCTTCCCACGGAGCTAAGTAGGCACCTGGCCCAAGAGTGAGAATCTGCAGCAAAGATCCTGGTGCTGGAGGAGCTGTCCGGCCTGCTGTGCACCGTGCCACCACGTGGCCCACAGAGGAGTGGCAGCATAGAGCCCCCACGTGCTCCTTCCTCCTTTCCTCTTCCCTGTTACTTGGGCTAACTGGGAACAGAATTTAAGGAATGCGTATCTGGCTCAGCTAGACATGCAATACAAGTTCACCACACTAAGCAAATATCCTCCTCCTCATGGCACTTTAAGCCACGGAGCCCCCACGTGTTCCTTCCTCCTTTCCTCTTCCCTGTTACTTGGGCTAACTGGGAACAGAATTTAAGGAATGCGTATCTGGCTCAGCTAAACATGCAATACAAGTTCACCACACTAAGCAAATATCCTCCTCCTCATGGCACTTTAAGCCACTGGTTCTAGCATCCATAGTTTCTTTTCTTATTCGATTATTCTTTCTGTGTTTATTAGTTAGCATCCTGCTGTAAGGGGGCTTTCTCTTCTGCCTCGTTTATTTATTTGTATCAGTACAGACATAGGGAGTCTTATTTCATTTTATTCTCTTAGTTATAATTTGTCACTCTCTTTATGTGTTTCGATGCTCAAATTCTCCCAGATTTGGCCAGCAATAGTCTGTTCAACCTGGCCACTGTGTCCTTTTGACATGTCCTCATTCTGTGAGAGTTTCCTTCCTCTCTAGGATGACAAGATGTCCCAGGCTCATCTCCCACTTTCCCTGTCCCATCCCTGGCTTCTCTGCCTTTTCTCCCAGAAGCTCTGTGTCCTTTCAGTGAAGACCAAGATCTGGGCACGAGGTGATAGCTGCTGATATGTCATTGCTTCTAGGCACTGACCGAGGGCAGAGTGGCACACACATGTACACACACGTGCACACATGTACACTCACACATGCACACACAAGAATCAGTGGGGGGATTATGAACAAAAATCAAACGATGCATTTTTTCTCTTGAGACCAGGAAAACCAAAGCGGAGGCTGAAGCCAACAACCCCACCCAGCTGTCATAGCTCAGGTGGGCTTCGGCGGGAGGCCTGCTGAATCCTCAGCCACAGAGCCTGAAGGGGAGCAGGGGAGGACATCCTCAAGTTGGAGGGCAGAGTCCACAGCTGCCCCTCGGTCTGACGGGCCTGTCGGAAGGCTGTCGGGGACTTTCCAGTAGATTGTTCAAACCACATCCCGAATTCAGGTGTGGCTCCTGCTGGTTCTGACAAGCCGCAGCTCCACGTGATGGGGGAACGGCATGAGGCATGGTGATACTAGGAGTCAGGTGGATAAGTGTCCCCGTGATTCTGGCCTTCATCCTTTGACATCCAGACCTGAGCCAGCAGCTGGGGAGTGTGGACTGTTGCTTTACGTTGCTTCGCCCCCCACGGATTTGTTACCCCACTCCCCTGGGTGATGGAGACGCAAAGGATTACTCAAAGCCCATCTCTACTGAGCAGTGATGAGAGGCCCCGAAGTGGCTAATGTTCCGCAGGAACCCTCAAGAAAGAGGGATCCCTTCCTTGGGAAATTAATGCCAAATTGGGATTCTCTTCCTGCATTTATTTTCCAGACCAGGAAGTTACAGGAAGAGACAAAGGTGGGGTTTTAGTTTAACAGTATAAGCCGGTAACTTTCAGTGAAACAAGCCAGATGACATTCGAGTAAGGCAACTAAGTGGTCCTATCAACAACAGCTTGATCTTAGCAAACATTCCTTCTTAACAGCACTTTCTCAGTATCTTTACACAACAATCGGTAACTAGTCTGTCTTTGAGCCAGCAACCTACTGTGCCACAATTCTTATCTTGTAACAGGGACTTATACCCTGACGGAAATTTCCTGTCCTTGCAAGGTCGATATTTGAAACTGCAAGGCTTTGGAAAACCAGGCCCTGTAAAGTACATATGCTTTCTGGTATATTCCACAGTGGACACCTGGGAGTTGCTCTGGAAGAAAAGATTGGCCACACCTTGGCAGCAGGTCAGGGCTCTAGTCCAGAAAGCCAGAGTTTCTGGGCAGAAAGAGACCATCCACAGGGGGCAGGTGAGAAGGTGTGAGAGAGACAGCTGCTACTGGGGGTCCCAGCTAATCAAAGCTGGCTGCAGACACTGCACAACCAGGAGAAGGTTCTGATGGCTGGAAGGCAGGCACAGGTACTTTTGGGGAAATCAAAGACTGATGTATCTGAGAGAAGCAGAAGGAAATCAGCACCACTAGAAGACCCAACCAAAAGATCGGGGACATTTTCCAGAACACCTGGAGGAGTCCTGCTCCTGGACTCTGGAATCCTCACCCCAGAGCTGGGAATGATAATGAGATTTCTCACAATCCGCCCTCCCAGCTTCACACACCATCTACCTGGATAGGTGTCGAGCTCACCTCATCGGCTTGGGAGTTGTGTGTTCACAAGACGCTCAGACTCTCAGGTAGGACTGCCTGGTCAAAGAAAACATTAGGGTCAAAATCCTTCTCAAATCTTTCAACTTCTAATTAGAAGGAGGGGGGAATTTCAAACACAGATTCATAGGTTAAAGAAAACTTCACTTCTTCTGGCTCTGGCTCTATCTTCTTTTGGTATCATTCTTAGTTCCCATTCAGTATGTGTTCTCTTACAGCCATAGTTGGCTGGGAGTGACTCATGGGTTTTCTCCCAAGAGGGTGTCCAAATCTGACCCGATGGCCTGACAAAGCTTCTTGGCTTCCTTTTTTACTCCAAGCTGCCTTAACTTACTCCTAGAAAGGCAGAAATTCTGATGCTAGGACCTGCGTTTCTCACATTCATGTGTCAGGAGGCGCATCGCAGTAGCAGCGCTGCGCACCCGTTCTCGGCACCACGCGACCCTCTCTTGCCCTAGCTTCAACCAAGGTTTCTGGCTTCCTGTGGGAGGGTGTTTTAAAATCCACCCTCCCCCACCTCTTTTATTATGAAGTATTTCAGGTATTTGAAACAGTATGTAATGTGTGCACGGCTGGTCCTCGTTGGTGTGGCCCTCCCTGTTGTCTGTGGTCACCCTGTCTGGTCCGGGGCAATACCAGCATCTATTCTGACTGGTCAGTCTGAGTGGTGCTGGTTGTTAAATATTTTGACTTTCACCCCAGCATAGATGTAATATGTAAAAGGAATAATAAATACTCATGTGCATACCAGCTTAAGAAATAGAACATTGCAAACACTTTCAAAGCATTTTGTTTGTTTTGCAGCTGGCCAGTCTGGGGATCTGAACTCTTGACCTTGGTTGTTTTCAACACTGCGCTCTAACCAAGTGAGCTAACTGGCCAGCTCCAAAAGCATTTTTATTTATTTATTTATTTATTTATTTTCCTTTTTGTCTTTTTTCGTGTCCGGCAACGGATCGCAACCCTCAGTGTCGTGCCCGCACCGGACCGGGACCGGCAATGGGATCGCAACCCTCGGCATCGCTCCCACACCTCGCTCAGCCAGTGAGCGGGAACCGGTCCGTATGTGGGATCTGAACCCTCGGCGGGAGCGCCACCGCGCTCCCCAGTGGTGCACTGTAGCAGTGCGCCACTGGGCCGGCCCTCCAAAAGCATTTTTAATCGATAAAACATTTGCACCATTAAAAATTAAAGCAGGAAAACACGTACAGTGAAGAGTCTCTCCCATCCATTTCTCTGCTGTCTTGCCCCAGTGCTATGTTTCTTGTGTATTCTCTCAGAGATTTTGTGTAGAGACAAACAATTATGTATATGTGTTGTTTCTCCTTTTTTCACTGATGGTAGCATATGATACACAGTGTTCCTTTCCTTTTCTTTTCAACCCAACAATAACTGTATCTTGGAGATCTTTCCACTTCGGTGCACAAAGAGCTTAGTCTGTTGTAAGAAGCCTTGTGGCTGTGCTATAATTTACTTAGTCTCCTACTGATAACATGCAAGGTTATTTATAGACACTGGCCATTACAATCAATAACTTTGCACATACTTCACAATATATGCCAGAATATCTGAAAATATATTCTTAGAAGGAGAGTTGCTGTGTTAAAGTATCTGTTGTAATAATGTTTCACAGGTATGTAGACATATCTATATGATAAATTCCTAGAAGTGGAATTGTGGGGCCAGAAGTCACGTGCGTCTGTAATCTGCAGAGATTGCAAATATGGCCACGTGGGGGTTGCTCGAGCACTGTCAAAGTGCCTGTTTGACCAACACGTTATGTCACTCAACTTTTGGCTCTTTTCCAATTTGGTGGCTGAAAAGTGGTATCTCATGTTATTTTATTTTGCATTTCTTTCACTATGGATGAGGTTGAGCATCTTTTTATATATTTAAGAGCCATTTGTATTTCCTTTTCTGTGAACTACCTGTTTCTATTTTTTTCTTGTTTTCCCATGGGATTGGCAGTCTTTTTATTGAATTTTAAGAGCTTTTAACACATGAGCGGAATTAGCTCTGTAGTTAGGAGATGCCATTTTTTTGTTTGTTTGGTCATTTGCCTTTAACTTACATTGGATTTATTCACACAGAAAGGTTTTTATTTTTATATGGGCTTTATTACCTTTGTCAACCTTAATTACCCTGCATATTGCACGCACTCCATGCTGACTCACTGGGCAATTGGCCTTATTAACTAGTGCAATGGTTTGTTTCAAGGCTACATAGAGCAGGGGCTGGCACACTTTTTCTGTAAAAGGCCAGGTAGCAAGTATTTTAGACTTTGTGGGCAACAACTCTGTTGTAACCACTCAACTCTGCTGTTGCCGTGGGAAAGCTGCCATTGACAATATACAAATGAATGTGGCTGGGTTCCAATAAAACTTTATTTACAGAAATCGACAGCAGGCTGGATTGGGCTCATGGCCTTTGTACTCCAGTCTGTGAGTCATACTGCTACTACAACTGGTGTACCCTCAGTTTACTCTGCATTCATAGAAAGATCACTCCACTCAGTTCTCTTGTCTGAGTCCACCTCTCTCACCTGCTGACACACCAGTGGCTCAGCAGATACTTACAGAGACTTTCCCAATATGGAACCAAAAAGCCAGGCCTCCAGGCAGCTGCAGGCAACCCATAGATTTTTATGTTTTCCAGCTGACTTGCTGATCTCAGTGCTACCCTTTGCCAGCATCTTGGCCCAAGAACCACACAGTATACATACACACTTGCATAATGAGGAGACGCTTCCTGGACAGGACCATGGGACACGCTGCACAGGAAATCACCACCACCCTCCTGACCCCCTCCACCCCCAAGGCAAGGCTTGGCCCCAGAAACCAGCTGTACTCATCTCTTCTACACACAGAAAACCTAGTGAGGTATTGAGTTCGTAGGAAAAATAGTATTAAAAAATCACAGTTACTTCAAGTGCCTAAAGAAAAGTCTTGCTTTTTAACATTAGCTACAATCTTCCCGGCATGGGACAGGACCTCATCTTAAACGAGGACAGGCCAGCAGCACTGGTTTGGAGGAAACGTGGCACGGGAAGGCACTGGCTGCCCCCTCGCTTTTTAAGGATCCTTTGGGGGTTTCTTTGTAGAACCGCAGTCTACAAAATTGTTATCATGGCCTTGAATAGATTCTTTCCTGTGATCCAGAGCATTTTACATTAGGTACTTGATAAGTAGTACTGATCCCATTCATTTTTGCCTAGTGAGAAAAAAGTCAACTTTTCCTTTTTGCAAGTTTTATTATTGTAGTGGTTATATAATGTAGAAAAAAGCCCAAAGTACTCCTACAGCTCATTAAACATACGATGTTATGTTATACTATTATATATACATAATGTTATATCATTAAACAATATAATGTTATACTATCCTATACAATATTATAATATTATAATACTATAACATTATATTGCACAGTACATAAAAGCACATATACTATAAAAGCACATAGTATATGTGCTTTTATCTAGGAAAGGAATTTTTCCAAGGATGCAGAAACATCAACAGTTGTTAAGTAATAACGACAAAAGTCATTAACAAAGATGGTATCCCCACAATTTAAATGGCCAACATTTCAGTCCCTCCTTTTCTTCTTAGGCACGGAGCTAGCACATCATTGCCAGATTTTTAGGTGAAGTTGTGGAATTATCTGAGTCCAATTCCACCTGTCACAAATGTAGAGCCATCGGGGACCATGCACCTTGCTAGGGAGGATGGAAGGAGCTAGGGAGAGTGTGGGGAGGCACGGTGAGCGGCCGGGGAAAGAGAGCCAGCCAGGCCGGCAGAGCCAGGCCCAGCAGAGCCTTGAAGACTTCCTAAGATTTCAGTTTTCATTCTAAGATTGGCAGGCAGCCAGGGAAGAGGGAAGCTACCAAATGTGCATGTCTAAAGATTATGCTGGCTGCCTTGTGCAGATGGGGATCAAAGCCTTGCAGGGAGCACGTGCAGGGAGCAAACGTGGAGGTGGTTGCTGTTGCTCAGCTGGGTCTAGAGTGAAGAGATAGTGAAGGCTGGAGATGGATGTGGAGGGCAAGAGAGGGGTCTTATTTGTGACCCACCCCCCACCCCCCCCAGTCTCTAGCTCTGCTGGATGTCTGGCATTTAAGGCAAGGCTCCTGGAGGGTTTCTAGGCCGTGGGTGTACTTCCTGAACATCTTCCTCATGCTCAGACTGTGGGTTTTATCCTAAGAGGCCCATAGTAAAGCCAGTCCCCGGCTGTGAAGTTACTGACTGCTGCCCACGTGTTAACCGGTTGAAGTCCTTTCATCTCTGCATTTTGCAGGTGTTACATGCCCCACCCCGACGTCTGTTGAACATGCTGACATCCATGTCAGGAGCTACACTTTGCACTCCAGGGAGCGGTACGTCTGCAGCTCTGGTTTCAAGCGTAAAGCCGGCACGTCCAGCCTGATCGAGTGTGTGCATAACAAGACCACGAATGCTGCCCACTGGACAGCTCCCAATCTCAAGTGCATCAGTAAGTAGCCTGTCCCTGCACCGCCCTCCACTCCTTGCCAACGAGCTAGATGAGCCCATCTTGGGAGCCAAGAGACCTGTGTTGAGTCTGAGGCCAGTGGGACACTGAACACCACCTGCTGGAGTTGGCAATACACAGGAACTAGACAAACAGACCCTGGCTCTGCCACCTGCCATCTGCGAGGCCTTAAGCAAGGTCCTTGACGTCTGGGAACTCTGGTTCGTCAGTTAGAAAATGGACCTAAGGTCACCACTGTGGGTAGTAGGAGGATTAAGTGAAGCCTTGTAATAATGAACTCCTGCTAACATCAGTGCTTTGTTTGGAGATTATAGTAGCTATAGAACTTGCTATGGAAAGGGTGCATGTTCAGGAGCATACCTGCTTCCCAGATGGCTTTTTGGATTTCTCGGGAGGAGGCAGGCTGCAGGGAAAAAACAGCTGTTCTTGTTTATTGGTGCCCAACGCAGAGACCAGGGTAGACCCACAGAGCAGTTGCCCTTTGCTTATTCGCCCATGTACAGTGTCCAGTCAATGCTCAAGAGAGGGATGAGTGAGGGTCACAAGGATCGACTTTGTTTTTTAATCATTCACAACTGGGTAACACCCTAGAAGACACCAAACCCTGTTGGGGGGATGGGGGAGGGAAGCCACCGAGTGCTATTTCCAGGAATATGAAGCCCACTTCTGTTCCTCTTTACCTCCCTCTAGAGAAATAAAGACTAACCATGGTCTTCCAAGAGACTCCCTGTTTAACAAACATTTACTGTGTACTCAGCTCACGTCTGGCAGCGAGCTGGGTACTTTCTCTCGTGACATCTGTGAAAGTTCCCAGCTCTGTCCTGTACGAACTTACTCTGCTGGAGGCTTCTTGGAGAGAGACTTTCCCACTGGATTTGCAGGATTAGGTAGCTCTTCTCCCTGCTCCTGCCCAGCATGAGAGTCACGCAGACCTCAGAGGGAAGGTGAGGAGGAAGCTTTTCCACTTGCTCCGAGGAAGCACGCAGCAGGGGACACAGCGGCAGGGCACTCAGGGCAAGGCCAGGCCAGCGGTAACCGTGGGAGGCAGGAGTGGATGTCGTACTCAACCCTGTCCTGGACGCTCTGGAACTTGTAATCTAGGGGCAAAAACAAGGGCTTTTCCACTGTGGGGAAAGATGTTCCCTCAAAGCTCCACATCCTTTGCGTGAATAAATCCCAGTTGGAGACCCGGGCTGGGATGGGGGAGGAAAGGAGAGAACATGGAATCAGAGTTTTATAATCCAAAGACTGGTTGAATCTTTAGGTTTTTGTCTAGTCCACACCCCTCCCCCACTGTTTTACTACTAACTACCTTCGTTGACTTTCCCAACCTCTTGTGCTTTGAATGATTTTTTCTGCCAAACAAATAGAATCTACTGAGAGATCATTTATTTCCCCATGAAAAATCAGTATTATAAAACCGAGTTGATATTAATATTGTTCCAGCCAAAAAGAAAAGAAATTTGATGCTTAGCCTGTGAAGTCTTTTTGGAAATGCTAGAGAAATAGTTTGCAATCTATCTTTGCATTCGGGTTGAGAAACGTGGATTGTTGTTTATTTCCTGTGCCTCTAACCTGTCCTAGGAAGCCAGATAGCTCCATTGTAAATTTATGTATTGATTTATACACACACACACACACACACACACACACACACACACACACACACACACACATCTGTTCTGAAGCTGCCCCAGGGTCCACTCCCAGGATTGTAAATGCCATGTGGTTATCCTCTCTCTAGGAGACCCCTCCCTGACTCGCCAAAGGCCAGTGCCACCCTCCACAGTAGAGACGGCAGGGGTGACCCCACAGCCAGAGAGCCTCTCCCCTTCTGGAAAAGGTAGGAATGTCAGAAATTTTTTGAGGATTCCCATTCCCTACGACCACTCAGGCCCTCCAAATCCCACAGATTCATGGACCACTGCTGGTGTTCACTGCAAATATAGGCATTGAACACATTTTTTATTAAAGCCACAAATAAGAACTTATAGGGCCTTAATTTTTTTAAATCAAAATTGCTTGATATCCAGGTGTCCTATACGCACAATTAATAATGGTTTAAGGGCCGACCCCGTGGCGCACTTGGGAGAGTGCGGCGCTGGGAGCACAGCAGCACTCCCACTGCAGGTTCGGATCCTATATAGGGATAGCTGGTGCGCTCACTGGCTGAGCGCAGGGCGGCCAGTCACAAAAAATAAAATAAATAAAATAATGGTTTAAAATTCACAATTAATGTGTAAGATCATATTTAGTAGACTCATATCCTTGTCGAGAACTGGAAGCAGTCTGAGGTTTGGCTTTACCTGCACATTAGTCAGCCACAATTTCATGGGTGCTGGCAGAAAACACAACACTCCCTGGTAGAGGACAAAGGACGGTCATCCAGGGCACAGCAAGCAGCTGGAGCATCAGCATGTGGCATGAATTCCCTTGTCCCCCAGTCCCACAGGCAATGCAGATGGCCCTGAGTAGATGCCTGTATGCTCAGCAGCTGCATTATAAAGGGGAAGCCTGGGCTCAGGGAACCTGAATGTTTTATAATTGGCAGGAAACATGTCCACTGTTTGTCCCAGAGAGAGGCATGGTCTCTGCCTTCGAGGCGTATGCTACGTAAACATCCTTGAGAACATAGTCCAGAGAAAAGGCCATTAGGCCCTCTGTTAGCAGGATGTGCAGAAATGTGGAGACCCCTGGAGAGGTATCTCCCTCCAGCCCTAAACATCAGCACGTTAAAGACAATTGCTCTACTGTGGAGGCGCTGCATGAAACTCCCGGTGCTCCGTAGTTCAACTGAGTCTTAGGTAATTTTCTAGCCCAGTTTCTTCAGCACTTTCTAGATGTTAGGAGAACTGGTAATCTTGGATGCTAAGTATCTTGGAGTAACATGCCCTGCATCCTATGACTCCCTTATTTTACATGAAACTCTTGGTTTCACATCACCCAGTTGGTGGCTCTCCCTGGCCCCTTCTCCTACTTTCTCTCAGCACAGCATCTCTGCTCCAGTCAGCCTGCATGGCTCAGTCATGCCTTCCCTAAGCTCTGGCTCGGCCTGGGGAACAAGCTGGGAATTGGGGGCTTTCAAACCCCCCAGGTTCTTAGGCAGCCAAGGCTTGAGGGAGGATGGAGAGGCTGGGAAGAGGTTTCTTCCCAGGGAGTGAGTGGCTGGCATACAGACGGAGAAAGGGGTTGAGATACTGTCTCCACTGAAGTCCGGGGTCATTCCAAAACCTCTGTGATCTGAGTCACACCTGGTTCACCCAAGAGATGAAAATGATCAAGTAGCCTCTCCTAGCCCTGCCTTTGTGTCTCAACCGCTTGGTCAGATGTCTATTGCTGAGACAAAACTGTGCCATGAGCACCTCGGATGTGAGAAAGTAACCTCGGACATGGGCTGGCACGACCAAGGCACTTGGGTGTGGAAGCTCTGGGGGGCTCTGTCTGCAGGGTACCCTGGAGTGCTGGCAGCATGGGGAGGGTGTGTGTGAGCTGATGAAAGAGAATTAAAGGGTAAAAGGACTTCTTGCGATATGTGGCTGGGAGAGTGTGGGAATGCTGGTCACAGTGTGTCCGGAGAGCCACGGCCCCACAAGGATCTTTCCTCCCTGGCTGTGTTGCCTAAGTTCTGCACTGGTCAAAGAAGGACCCATTTTTCATGGAAAGGGACTGGTGGACAGTTATGCCACCCCTTATAGTTTAGGGGCAGCCATCTGCCATGGAGGGAAAAGGAAGACAGGGACCTAAATGCATGGCAGCCCCCCTTCTTGAGACTGAAGCTGAATCAGGACACTTTCCTCAAATACACCCTGTAAAGTTCAGGCGGGCCGAATCTCAGGCTTCTCCTTATTTCACAAATGTCATACCAACGTGTAAAAAATAAAGTCAGCATCCCTGCTGTCTTTGGCTACAGCTCCACTTGTGTTTTTGAGGCAAGCCTCTCAGTGTTTAACATGCCTTTTCTAGTACACAAGCCTGAATCTTTGGGATCTTTTCTTTATATGCACCATGTTAAATAGCTGTATTCTCTGGAGTTCTCACAAGTCCCATAGTGAGAACAAATGTCATACCAACATGTAAAAAATAAAGTCAGCATCCCTGCTGTCTTTGGCAAATACAGCTCCACTTGTGTTTTTGAGGCAAGCCTCTCAGTGTTTAACATGCCTTTTCTAGTACACAAGCCTGAATCTTTGGGATCTTTTCTTTATATGCACCATGTTAAATAGCTGTATTCTCTGGAGTTCTCACAAGTCCCATAGCTGTTCCAGATGGATTGGAATATCACTCACTTAAGGGAACATTTTGCTGGGGAGGGCTGGCCAGGGCTGACTCACTGGACTAGGTGCTTAGGTCTACCCTCTACTGGAGCTGAGAAGAGACTATCTAAATATTTATGTTCACCCTGTCTTGGAATTTCCTACAGAGCCAGCAGCTGCATCTCCCAGGTCAGACATCACAGTGACCACAGAGACAGCTGCTGCACCAGGCTCCCAGCTGATGCCATCAGAACCACCTTCCTCAGGGACTACTCAGATAGGTGGCCGTGAGTCCTCCAAAGGCCCACCTCAGACAACAGCAGAGACCTTGGGACTCACACCCTCTGCCTCCTCTGAGACACCAGGTGAGCGCCAACCTGGCCCTAGGAGGGCCAGTGCCCCACGTGCTGCTGCTGAGATCTGGGCTGAGATCCGGGGCAAGATGACTGTATAGCTTCATGTTGTTCCATCCAAAGGGGACTGGCTTAGCAGGCTGCTGCCTTCCGCGGCCTGGAGGCCCTGTGGGAGGGAGAAGCCATCTCTAAGGCCTCCCTAAGTCATGTCCAACTCTTGAGTGTGGCCCAGCTTCCCCAGGAGTCTCCAGCGTGTGCTTTGCTAAAATGAGTTCTGTGTGCCAGCTGTGACTCTTCCCACAGTTCTAAGGTGGGAGCCACATTGTCCAGGTTCTCCCTTCTTCTTGAAAAGCTGGCATCCTTGACACTCCAGCCGTGACTGAGCTGCCCTCTCTCCTCCACAGGTGCTTCTCCATTCGGCTCCAGGGAGGCCACTGGTGAGTTTTCCCCTTGCCCAATGTGTTTGTGATCAGGGAGACTGCAGCCCCGGTGTGTCAAACAGTCCTGGTCCAGGCCCACAGCCCCCATGACCACCAACAACATCCCTTTTCACCCTCAGAAGTGTCCCATCAGAAAATGTCATTAATACCCTACTTATAGAATGCTTTGTTTGACCTGTTCATCTTAATACCAGTAGCTGCTAAGAGTCAGACTACTGACGTGGAAACCAGAGAGCAGACACACACTAGGAAGGGCCTCATGGTCCAGCTCGTCACAGTCCTACCATGTGTGCCAGACTCTTGTTCAGGGCACGTCAGGAAACCAGTGCCTGCTGCCACCACTGAGACAACGCCACTCCTCTGCCGGAAGCAGTTCTAATCCCCCCGGGGTGTGGCACTGCGCACTCTGCAGAGTGACTGTGCATGTGTCTCAGTGTAAAGCTTCTTCTTACAGAAGACACACAACGCTCAGGCTAGGAGAGGAAAGACAAGAACGAGAATGTGCGAGTGAGCTTAGGGAGGGAGATGGAGGCGGGTTTGCAAGAGTGGAAGAAAAAGGGGGGATCTTGGAGAAGACAGGAGAGCACGAGAGAAAGGAGGGAAGCGGCCAGCAGCAAGGAGTCATCGAACACATTAGTCTGACAAGCTCTAGAAGAAACAAAAACCCGATCACTATTTGATATGGGCAAACATTATTTCTATTTTCTATTCATAAGTTTTCCTGCTAGACAATGGCTCCTATTTTTTGTGGTCCCATTTTGTTTGTTTGGTTATGGAAGGATACAGAGGTACAGTTCAATACATGTGTACAACGTGTGATGATCCCNATATTTATTTCATTGTGTTAAGTTTTGTCTGCTGATAAGATGAAATCATGCTAGTTAAAACTATTAAGTTAAAATCATGCTAGTTTTCTAAAAGCACTTAGTGACAGTGCCTTCAAAGTATGCCAATCCCAACCCTGCCACCCTGAGACCCAAGAGTACGTGTCCTGTGACATGTAGTGGAGAGGCTCGCTGGCTCCTTGATGTGGTGGGGGTAATGCTATTTCTGCACGAATAAGCAATCTGTTGAGTTCATTGTCCTAATATTGATGCTTTACCATAGTGGTTGCTCGGTAAATTAACTGATGTTTTAATCAACGCCTTGATGCTACCAATATTACAATTTTTTTTTTCAAATAAATGATATAAATGATTATCACTACTTTTAAAAGTTGCTCTTTTCAGTTCAACAGAAAAAGGTAAATAGTAAGAAATATTGAATGAGTGAGCAAATGAGTTAATGAATTTGGGGGCTTTACCATTATAATAAATATTTAAGAAATGTGGTTCCCAATTTCATCATCTTAAATATCTACTGGCTCACTTGGCAGCCCTTGTTATCAATTACTTTATTCAATTATTCCAATATCCGGTCTCTGATCCTTGATGAAGCTGTTCTTGAAGACTCCTGATTGTAAAATCAAAGGATAGCATGCCCCTGCAACCGTGTTTACACTGCCATCTTCATTCAGTNTTTGGTTATGGAAGGATACAGAGGTACAGTTCAATACATGTGTACAACGTGTGATGATCCCATCAGGGTAATTAGCATATTCCTCATTTTACCTGCAGCAAGTGTGTCATCTGGAAAAAAACAAGCAGCTTTGGACATTTTAGCAGTTGATTAGAATGGCTTAAAAAATGAAGGAAACATATATGCAGAGGCAAGATATTTTAGAAAGGCTCTCTGGAGAGTATTTTTATGGAAAAACCGTGGTATTTAATAAGGACACAGAAACAAACATATGTTCATGATTTAAGAAGAGAGCAGTAAATAAAGCAGCCAAGCTCATTTTTCTTCCTATGTCACAGACTACATTCATCTTCCTACATAGTTTTACTTTTTTAATTTATTTTTTTGCATTGGTAATATTTGCATATGGTCTAAAACCCAAAAGTTACAAAAGGATATACAGTAAAAAGTAAGTCCCATCCCATCTCTGACTCAAAATCTCCTTGCAGGAAGGAAGCAACTGCTGCTCCCAGATTCCCGTGCATCCCTCCAGGGGCAATACACAACCAGCACGGGGAGGGTGACCGACTCTGGACAGTTGTTTTATTCTTACTGTTGTACACTTTGCTTATCTTCATATAATGGCATACCTCGCAGATCCTTCCACATCATGCATAAAAATCACCTTGTTCTTTTTAACAGCTGCAAAATATCCATTGTACGGATTTGCCACAATTTACTTAGCCAACTCCCTATTCAGACATGTTTTTCCTTACATTTTTTGGTTATATTGCAAACAGCGAGTAATTGAAAACTCACATTTGCAAGTAAATTTATAAGATAAAGTCCTACATGTAAAATTTTGGGGCCATTTTTCTTTTCTTTTTTTAAAGATGACCGGTAAGGGGATCTTAACCCTTGATTTTGGTGTTGTCAGCATCATGCTCTCCCAAGTGAGCTAACCGGCCATCCCTATGTAGGATCCGAACCCGTGGCCTTGGTGTTATCAGCACCACACTCTCCCAAGTGAGCCACGGGCCAGCCCTTGGGGCCATTTTCCTACATAGATTTTCAAACAACTATTTGATTATGGGCTATAATCTATAATTACTTTTTCCAGTTCATGACTTTCACTGGATTAAAATATCAAAACCTCTCTCCCAATTCTGAAATATAATGTAATAAACATTAACTGAATGCCTATAATGGACAAAGATAGCTCTGCACCAGGGACTGTGGAAATACAGAGATTAAAAAAAACCTTAAATATTTTATGTTGTCTGAATAAGATTTCCTTCCTTCAGGCTGCTTAAACATAAAGATAGACATGTGAACAACTAACTATAGAACCATTCAGTTTTCAGCAAAGAGATGAAAACAATATTTATTTCATTGTGTTAAGTTTTGTCTGCTGATAAGATGAAATCATGCTAGTTAAAACCATTAAGTTAAAATCATGCTAGTTTTCTAAAAGCACTTAGTGACAGTGCCTTCAAAGTATGCCAATCCCAACCCTGCCACCCTGAGACCCAAGAGTACGTGTCCTGTGACATGTAGTGGAGAGGCTCGCTGGCTCCTTGATGTGGGGGGGGGAATGCTATTTCTGCACGAATAAGCAATCTGTTGAGTTCATTGTCCTAATATTGATGCTTTACCGTAGTGGTTGCTCGGTAAATTAACTGATGTTTTAATCAACGCCTTGATGCTACCAATATTACAATTTTTTTTTCAAATAAATGATATAAATGATTATCACTACTTTTAAAAGTTGCTCTTTTCAGTTCAACAGAAAAAGGTAAATAGTAAGAAATATTGAATGAGTGAGCAAATGAGTTAATGAATTTGGGGGCTTTACCATTATAATAAATATTTAAGAAATGTGGTTCCCAATTTCATCATCTTAAATATCTACTGGCTCACTTGGCAGCCCTTGTTATCAATTACTTTATTCAATTATTCCAATATCCAGTCTCTGATCCTTGACGAAGCTGTTCTTGAAGACTCCTGTTTGTAAAATCAAAGGATAGCATGCCCCTGCAACCGTGTTTACACTGCCATCTTCATTCAGTAGACTAGGAATGAAGAGTTTGCTTTTCAGAATGTTATTATGCCTCTAGTTTTCCATATCTGAAATAAATCTGCTGCAGTTGATATGGTCAGCCTTTGACAGGAGCTGCCTCTATACCATATCACAAGAGTTTGCTTTTCAGAATGTTATTATGCCTCTAGTTTTCCATATCTGAAATAAATCTGCTGTAGTTGATATGGTCAGCCTTTGACAGGAGCTGCCTCTATACCATATCACACTGGTACACAGGGTGTGCACTGGTCATTCATTCAGTATAAGGCAAGTTCCTGTTCTGTGCCAGGTATGGTCTGAAGCTGCTACAAAATGCAGATTCCTCATTAAAAAGCAAACGTCACTTTCAACTTACTTCTATTTATGGAATTGCAAAGGTCTAATTCGATCAGTTAAGTATTCATTGAGTTTCTCCTCTGAACGCAGCACTTAGGTGCTTAGTGAAGTAAGAGAAAATGACCACTGCCTGGGAGTGATGGACTGATGTTCCTCCTTCAAAACTGCCGTCAGCTAACGCGGCACACAGGTGATCTGGTCACAGTGACCTCGTGCTGCTATGCCGTGACAGCTTGCTTTGTCAAGGTGTTGCTGAGGAATGACTGTGTATTCACAGACCTTTTCATCATCCATGCCAAATACTGGCCACTAGCCATCTCAGCCGCCTTCCCGTCCTGCCCAGTCTGCACAGTGGGCTGAGGTCCAGGTGGGCGCTGTTGGCCTTTCTGGCTGCTGTACGATAATCCCCTTTTCTCCTCTCCCCCTTCCTCCCCTCCTCTCTTCTATTGCACTGAATCTCTTTCTCCTCCAGCAGTCCACACCCTCCAGGAAATACAGACGGCTGGAGAACTTGGCAGGTCATCTGTTAATTCATTGTCTCAGTAATTCTGGTTTCAATTTATTGACCAAATTGTCTGGATATAATTGAGGAAGAGACTAAGGGTCTGGGTTAAGTCACTGAATTCAAATTGCTTTGTGTTATTATGGGCCCAGGAGCCCTCTTCTCTCTTGAGTTTGATTCTGCCGTCCTTAATTTTCCTTTTAAAAGAAACAGGAAGAATCATTGTGAAAGTAGAACTACAGTGTACATCAACTTGCCTTTTCCAATAAATCACTCCAGAAACAGTAAATGCATGCCAGGCTTATTAGCTAATGTGAAGACGTAGTTTACCATAGAGTTCAACATCTCTACTAAAACAATTTTTTTTAAAGTCATAATGTTGATGAATGTTAAGTCTGAAAACTTAAAACATTTTGTACCAATTTCTCATGTTTTCTGTTACCTCTTTTGTAGCAACTTTTCTAAGCTTTTTATTAAGAGTTGTTTTATTTCTATAACTTTACTGTTTCTTCTGATTACAGTATCCTTGCAAAAATATGATTAAAAAACCGACATTTCAAAAAATAAATTAAAGATTATCTATAATCCCACCATGACTTAACACTTAGTCATATATTCCTCAAGACTTCTCTGTATATGTGGACACATGTGGCTTGTTGATTATTTTCAGTTTTTTATCTTAACCAGCCTGTTTCACTCAAGATATTGTGGACATCTTTCCAATTAATAAATGTAGGTCCATTTCATTTTTTTTAATAGTTGAATACTATTCCATTGTATAGGTGTGCCACATTATGACTAATTTTCTACGGATAAGAGATTTAGATTAACATCTTGAAAATTATTTTAAGCAATACTTGAGTGGATACCCCTGTATATATTTCTCTATTCCCTTAGCATAAATTCCTAGAAGAATCAGAGAGTAAAGGGTATGGGCTTCACTCAGGCTTTTGTCATATGTTGCAAACTGCCCTTGAGAAAAACTGTACCAATTTACAGTCCTAGCCCCAGAGGTCTGAGTGTTCCCCACATCCTTGGATTCAGCAGCTTTTCAGTAGAGCTGTACTTGAATGCCGAGCCCTGGAGACTGACTCATCCTGGTACACATGGTGTGCACTGGTGTCATCCAGGTGAAGCCCCTTAAAGCTCCGATGTGGTTGGATCTCAGCGAGGCTGCTGCTTCCCTACATGCCCACCGCTGTCACCTTGCACATAGGGCAGCTGGGTGATTTTCACAGGGAGATTTCATGATAGTGAGGGGAACTGACCAAATCTGCAAGTGTTTTTATTAGTTCTGTTCCCCCGCCCTCAGGCTGAGCCTCCTTGCTTCCCCATGAAGACCCCTTCTTCCCACCCCATCTGATATGTCTCAGGTGACATCAAGGCTGCTGGCCAGACACCACAGGTGCCTCCACGCTCCATGCCATTCATTTCAACCCAGTCAAATGCTCCCCCTTTCCTAAGCCATCACCTTATTCTCCTCTTAATGTACGATGCCTCTCTTGGATTACCTTTTCTTTCTCTTTTCTACTTTTCCTCCTCCATAAAGTTGCAAATAAAAAATAATGATGTTGAAACTGGGAGGAAAATGACCCTGCATGCTGTTTCTAAATCTGTGGAGTTGAAGGGAAGGGGGAGTTATGCCAGAGGACAGCAAGGAGGTTTGTTGTCTCACCTTGGGATCTAGCACAGGAATGCCTGCTCCGGTGGCACTGGCTCCCTCCCCCGTCCTCCTGTCCCATCACCCCAGCTTAGATCTCGAGGCACTTACTTTCCCTTCCTAACTCACTCCCTCCCCCTCTCTGTCACCCAGCTCACTTTCCCTGCGAAGGACAAGGATCAGGAGCAGAGCTGGGGGATAACATGGGGAGACAGTTTGAACTGGCAGTGTCAGCAGGAAAGGGGATGTTTGTTCCCAGAAGTGGAACAGCAAATTGCACAGCCCTCACGAAATGTGCATAGCGGCATGGTGGCTGGGCAGGCGCTTGGATCCCTGTGCAAGCATGTAATTTGTAAAGAACTCTGTTCTGGACATCGCTGCACGGTCCCAGCTGAGTTCTGCTTTTTTTCAGTGGTCATCTCCGCGTCCGTCCTGCTCTGTGCAGTGTGTGCTGCGTCTTTCCTGGCATGTTACACCAGGACAAGGTGAGTGGCATGGGAAAGGCAGCCTGGACCGGGTGCCTCCTTCCCACAAGGAAAGAGCTATATCACAACAACCCTGGGATGCCCTTGCAAGGAAGAATCCTTTCCTGGCCATCAACTCTCATGCTCACCCTCTTCCCTATCAGCCAAAAGGTACATTAGAGCTGTGCAGTCCTGAGCCAGGCCTAGAGAGCCTCCAACTTCCCACCTCAGTTCTCAGACCATGAGCCGACTGAGGACGCAGAGGCCAACCTACCAGAGCCAGTCCAGAGAAGGAATGTGCCACGTGCACAACTTGATGACTATGCAATTCGCATCACTTCTTCTTATGATAGATTCATGAATATATTCTTCTCCAATGTATTCATTAAATGTGGATACACTTTCCTATAAATACACACATTGAGGTCAGCCTTAATTTTGCATTCCTAATTTGCATTCCTAATTTTGCATTCCTAATAATTGAAATTCTGCATTTTGACATTTGTGACAAGTGTCTGTCACTTGCTGACACTTCAGTTTCTATTTTTTCATTTTCTAATCTTTAGTCATTTTTATGAATCTTTCATTAAAGCCTCGAATGGCATATTAGCTTTAATTTCGTACTTCACCAACTAGTAACATTATTTTAGCATTCCACGTTGATATGGTTCCTCTGCATCCTTCCTCAGTATTACCCAGTGAGTGGATTTCAGATTTGTTGAAACTAAACTCTCAGTTACTAGTTATGAAATATTAAGTATTACATTGATAGAAAAATTGTGGTCCTTTGAGCCTAATTTTGACAAAATGAAAATTCTGTGAAATGCTACTATAAAGCCAAAATGAAAACCAGTCATCTAAAACTTTATATAAATCTTCAAAAGCAGTCAATACCAGACCAACCAATAAAAAATGCCATAAACCTCATAAATAGTTGAAAAATTAAACTAAGGTTAATATATTACTCAAAAATTTGTCCAAATAATCGAAAAAATGCTAAATGTTGACAAAACAGAAAATGACTTTTAAAAGAATTTTCAAAATATTGTTATAACTGAATAATTTCTACATAAAATGCTGGATTTGGAGTTATACTCTTGAGATTATAATGACTAAATTTGTTCATTGAATGTATTCAAAAAGAATGTACACCATCTTTTTTATGAATAATACATTAAAATATATTCTTAAAAATAATTTATAAATGTGGTATAAACAGCCAAAAAATATGTTTATAAGAGGAAAATATCAATATCTGCTGACTATATTAACAATATTCATAAATATATCTTTAAGAAGAATTAAAAATTTGTTGTGTGATTAATTGGTCACTCGATTCTTTCCATAAACTGTTTTTTTTGCAAATTAGTTATTAGGTTGACTTGCCATTCAACACACAGGCTTTTAGCAAATTATTTTCAGTGAATTGACCCACAATCCTGATTTATAGTTCAGCTCTCACTCCAAGGAGCTCAAACTGCTTACCTTAAAATGGCCCCAAAAGTTGCTTCTCAGGAGGGAGATTCTATTAGCCACGGGAGAAGGTGCTGAGCCGGACACTCGGCTCTGGAGGGGGTAAGCAGACACGTAATCAAAATGTCCTGCCTCCCCACTCTTATTATTCAGGAGCTGGTTAATATGTGTATTTGTTTACTTATTGAACACTTACGAACTGCTAAGAACTGCTTTAAAAGCTTCATGAATATTAAATCATTTTTATCAAGATGATCAATTCGGGTTTGGCCATGCCCCTGGTTAGTCTTTCCTTTCTGGTTCCTGCCACTTGAGCATCTTTTTAGCAGAGGATTGGCAAAGCAGGGTGAGGATGGGGATTGCCCCCACAGCATCAGTAAACCTTTGGTGGATGGGGAGGCTGAACAGATCAAAACAGGATTTAAATGCTATCTGTAAATGTAGGCATTCTAGGTTTTCTTAATCTCTAAGCAACAGAGATAATTGAGGACTGTGTGTTTTATGATTCTTGGGGGCAGGGCCTGTGTCTGCTAATGTACTCCACACAGTGCTGGGCATGCATGTTCAATTGGAAGTGTCTGTTGATCTGAGGGCAGCCTCTCCTCTTTTCAACACCTGCCAATCATTTGCTTTGCAGGCAAACTTTCCAGCTGCCCAGTGTTGAAATGGAAAACATGGAAGTTGTGCCAATGACTGGGAGGACCAGCAACGGACAGGATGACACCGAGAACTGCTCACACAACCTCTGAAACTCAGGGGAAACCAGCCCAGTCACATGTGGAGCAAAGGAGCTAGCTCTGCTTCAGCTAACGAGAATCTAGAAAAGATGGGAGGAGTTGAGTGCCAGGAGAAAGCCCACCAGGATGATCAGATGTCCCTGGTGTGATCTTGCTGGCTGTGCTGGCCTGGACACTGTGCTGGCTCTGTAGGAGCGAGTGGATTCTCCAACATCCGATGGATGCTGCCGTGCTCACATCCAGGGCCGCTACCCAAAGTCCAAGCAGCCAAAGCTCTCCCAGGAGAGGCTAGAGGCTGCAATCAGGGTTTTTGCTCCTGTTTCACTATGACGTTATTCAGGACAGCTTGTCGGCTTGACTGTCATTTCCATCCCTCATCCTGACTTGCAATTTACACAGACAAGGGAGCCGAGAAAGGCAGAAGAGATGCTGAGCCCAATGAATCCTCTCAATTGAAGGATTCAGAAAGAAGAAAGTGGAACTCAGTGACATTTTATGTGTATAGTCATAGGCATTTATATTTATACTTTTTGTCTAATATATCTACCTTTTATATATGATTTGTATTTTGAAATTGTGCCTTGTATAAACAAAATAAAGCATCTATTTTCAATACAAAAAGATGCACTAAAAGAAATACTGAGGGGCTGGCCAGTTAGCTCAGTTGGCTGGAGCTCAGTGTTATAACACCAGGGTCAAGAGTTTCGATCCCCATACCAGCCAGCTGCTAAAAGAATAAAGGAATCACTAGGAGAAGTGTTGCCCGAAGTAAAAAGGAGAAAGTGTGGGAATGCTGAGTCCAAAATGACTGAGCTCAGATCTTCTTTCTAAAAGGAGACAAGAGGGCCGGCCCGGTGGCGCACTGCTACAGTACGCTGCTTGGGAGCGCGGCGGCGCTCCCGCCGAGGGTTCGGATCCCACATACAGACCGGTTCCCGCTCACTGGCTGA
>NW_007726604.1:405219-419402 GCF_000696425.1 Galeopterus variegatus
GGGCGCGACACCGAGGGTTGCGATCCCGTTGCCGGTCCCGGTCTGGTACGGGCGCGACACTGAGGGTTGCGATCCGTTGCCGGACACGAAAAAAAACAAATAAATAAATAAATAAATAAATAAAATAAAAGGAGACAAGAAAACTTACCTAAAGCTGCCTCAGATCAGAGTTCCGGGGAATTTCTAGCAGGATTTGCACGTGAGGAGGAGCACTGTGGGTGAGCTGCGCATGGCGAGTTCTGGCCCTGCACGTAGGGCCCATGCATTGTCTCTGCCCTTCCGCTGCCTTCTTCTCTATTCTTTCTTTACTGTTAATGACATTTATTTCTAAAATCACAGGCCTTATCCCACCTTCTCATTTTATAGATGAAAAAACAGAGGCCTGGGGATGTTGACCTTCCCGAGGCCACACAGCTCAACGCCACAGCCTGAATAGAACTGGGGTTGGGGGACGTGTGGGGCAGTCCCAACTGGAAATCAGCTGCCAACTGCCCTCGTACAGCAAGGGTGGTGGCATGGGCCTAGCACCCAGTGCACGTGCTGCCAGAAACTCTCAAAGTGCCATTTCCCAGTGGCCTCTTGGGCCCCCTGACAGCATTGGGGCTCCGCTCGAGACTATTTACTTACATGGTGATTGGCAGAAAGTAGACACTGCCAGGCCCCTTAAAGACTAGGCCAGAAACTGGCATGTGTCACTTCTGTCACATTCTGTCTGTCAGAAGAGGTCACAGGCCAGCCCAGCCTCCAGGGGAGGGGGGATGCAAAAGGGAGAGAAGGAGCCAACAAACACCGTCTTGGGGGACCACCTACCCTACATGTCAGGGACACTGGGGAGAATCATTTACCTTCATCCTCCGCACTCAGCAAGTTCCAATAAATACTGGACAGACGGATGAACAGAGTGATCTGGGGGTCAGTTTCTGCAGAACTCCAGGGGACCGGAGAGTTCTACAGCGTGAAGCCCTCAGCCCAGATGTCTCCCTCTTCCCTCGCTTCCTGCCCTCCATGACACTGGCCATGAAGAAAACTGACCGCTCGTCTTTTGTACTTTGCCTTGAAGGAGAACTGAGACTCTTTGACTTTCCTCTTTTAAAACTCTCTACTAGACTTTAGGAAGTAGGAGGACAGGGACCAAAAACTTCCTTTAAGGATCTCTCAGCATATCCCGACTACCCGCTGCATTTTCTTCAAGGACTGAGGCTGCCACCTCCTCACCTGAGAATTAAAAAAAATAAAATTAAAAAAAACCATAGCGTAGGGCCGGCCCAGTGGTGCACTCGGTAGAGTGTGGCGCTTGGGAGCGCGGCAGCACTCCCGCCGAGGGTTCAGATCCCATATAGAGACCGGTCCGCTCACTGGTTGAGTGCTGGTGCGGGCGCGACACTGAGGGTTGCGATCCCGTTACCGGTCATGAAAAAAGACACAAAGGAAAAAAAAAAAAAAACCATAGCGTAGAATCTCGAGTCCACTGGCTTATTTTCTCACACGTCTGTGCCACTTTGAGGCAGGACCAGCCCAATCCCAGATCTCAGCATCCCCAAGGCCTCACTCTGCCTGGGACACACCAGAACTCAGTGTGGGAACCTTCTTGCATACTTTGTACACACTGGGCACTACGTTTATGGGGGACTTTGGTTTCCACTTTCTTCCCCTAAGAGCCTGTCTATGAACTTACCCAATTCTAGTTTTGTTGCTCTTAGCTGTCCAGGATGTAATACCCCTCCTGCCTAATTTTGGGGATCCTCCATCATGTTAGAGTGTCTCATTGCCCACTACACAGAGGGGCCAACATCCTGTCTCCCTGCTCCCACCAGGATGTGGGAACCTGACCTGCGCTGGGCCCCTCAGAGCCTCTCACCTGGTGCTCAGAAGCTGTTGAATGCATGAAGGAGGGAAGGAAGGACGGACAACAGGATTTACAGAGCAGTGCCCAGGAATGGCCTCTGCCACACCAAATCGGTTGTTAACGCTTCCTATTTCTTGGCTTTCCAGACGGGTATGCATTTTCCAAACCTGACTTCCTGTGATTCTACGAGCCCCCAATAGTCTTCCTGTACATTTTCTTTTTTTCGTCATAACAGATTCTATTTTCATTACTTGTTACTGAAAAGTTCCTAACCAATATGGACTTTGGTGCCAGGAGTGGGTACTGACAATTCCAGAGAAGGAGGGAGATAAGGAATGTCTGTGATTGGTTTTCTGCCCTACAGCAGGTAGAAAGGAGTGAAAGTTGGGCAGACTCTGGGATGGGGGTGGAGAAGCCATGGCAGGTGGTGGCATGAAGTTCACCGGAAGTTTCCTGGGATGGCCTCACTCTGGGTGACCTTGCCGCTGCTGTCCGAAGACAGTGTTATGAAACATCTCAGCCACAGGTGGGTGGCATTGGAAAAACGTAGACAAGAGAACAAGCTGAAGTCCCTAAAGTCTCCATTCAAGCCACAGGATGAAACAGAGAGACTGCCTGGCAGCACGCTGAACCTCATCCCTCCGAGAGGCAAGGCCACACATCTGAGACCCCAACCTGCGAGTGTGCGCCTCGAGCCACTCAGTGACTCAGCGGAGCTGGAGCCCTGGCAGGTTTCCCTGCTGAAAGGCAGAGCACTGACTGGGTGGAGGGAAGCCCCCAGTGTCAGAATGAAGACATTTAGGGGAAACCGGGAGGGCTCACAGTACCCAGGTCCACTCTCCTCTGTGCCCCCCTTGTCCTCGGAGGCAGCCCTGTTTTGTCTGATAACGTTGTAACATTTCTTTCCTGGTGGAGGGGTTGCCGGGCAAGAGGAAGCCTGATCTCCTCGTGCCCCCACCCTTAGCCCCACCCAGCTCCTGGTCTGTGCAGGATGTTTCCAGAGCATCCAGCCAGACCCTTGGGATCACCTGCCCCGGGCACCTCTGCGCTGTTTCCTGCTGCTGCCCATAGCTTGTCCTGCTGTCCCGTCACTCACGACGCAGCCGTCCACCTCCTTCCCATCCTCTCTATGCCCACCTGCCTCCCAGAGCTGGCTGCATTTCACTGCTGTTTCCTGCTGCTGCCCATAGCTTGTCCTGCTGTCCCGTCACTCACGACGCAGCCGTCCGCCTCCTTCCCATCCTCTCTATGCCCACCTGCCTCCCAGAGCTGGCTGCATTTCACCTTCTCCAGGGAGCCTTCACCAACTACTCAGGTGTACAAAGCCACCTGCCTCTGTGTTCTCGTGACACTGTCATGTGCTCTATTGGTATGGCGTCTGCTAACCTGTGCACAGCAGGAAGCAGGCAGGACACAGCCTGCATGCCAGCCCTCAGTCCACCATCTGCTGGCTGCCATGTGCAGGAGTCGCTGGAGCCGTGTGGACAGACACCACCCCTCTTTAGAGTGGGAACACCACACGTGTGGCCCTTCTCATGGGGGCGAGAGGTTGGATGGAACACGTGCACGTGTCTCTCCTCTCTAGACACCAGAGACGCTGACACTTAAGGGTAAGGGCTTGTACTGATGCCCATGAAGCTACAGCCTGGTCAGAAGAGATGACACGTCAAAACAAACAAGACAACACAAAAACCTTCTACCGCTAGTGAGCACACACTGAATGCACCGTTGCTGTGGACTCAGTGAGGCTGCACGGGGTAGGGGCAGAGATCACTGCAAGGCCTGGGGTCTCAGGAGAGTCCGACTCTGCATAGGAGGTGAGTTTGGAGGCTGGGTGGAATTTAAATAACATGCAGGGAGCATTCTCAATGGGCGGGGGCAGTGGGGGGACACAGGCAAAGACACTGTCAGGGAAGCAAGCGCTGAGTTCGGGAAAGACGAGCCAAGCAGCTGGGCAGGCAGGCTCACGTGAGAGGAGGTGGAGGTCAGCCTCTTGCACGCCCCATACCAGCAGGGTTCTGCGAGGTGGCCCTGTATGTTAAACAAAACTGGCACAAGAGCCGCCTTCAAGAGCAAAGTCCTCGTCAGCAGGACGCTGAGGCCTCTGCCCTGAGTCCCCACTCCCCCACGGCTCCCTCTGGCCTCACCATGAACGTTAAAGCAGGCAGTTCTCTTTCTGGGCTGTTTTGCCACTTCTCTGGGCAGAGAGCCAGAAGCAGTGATAACAAAACATGCGTGTCATCTTCAAAACCCCCTTGGAGATAAATGCGGCCGAGAGGTTACCCAAGTTGCTCCAGGACTGAGAGGCCCAGGACCTCTGGGCTGCATGTGGCTGCTGGTGTCTTCAAAGTGTTCCAAGAAGCCGAAGAGGCTCAGAGGCACCTTAGGGGCTGCCCAGGGCAGGGAGCTTTGAGGGACTTCTGAGTGCCCACCCCCAGTCCTGTACGGTGCCAGGAGCTACCCTCTTTAATTGGAAGTAAGATTTGGTTTGAAGAATTCCATGGCTAAGAACATCTAAAAGCCTTCTGTGCTGTTTTTTTTAAATGTGGTTTTCCTGAAGAGTTCTAGTTCCAGCTCTTCACTGGTGGGGGTGGGAACGCCATGGGCTTGGGGCTGGACTGGAGCTGTCACCCTGGCTCTCCTCCATGTGATGCTGGGCACAGGGGTCCCGCCCGGCCACTCCAGAGCCTGTTCATCATCCGCTTCCCAGGCTTGTGGTGAGGATTAAATGAAACAGCGGACACAAAGGCCGAGGGAGACTACCTTGTGGGAGGCGCTTAGTAAATGTTGATGTCACTTCCTAAATGCGATCTGGTGATGCACGGGGTCATCAGGTCCCAGTGGCTGCCTACCAACCTCTTCCTTCTCAGATGAATTCCCACTTTTTAAGGATTTCTTGCCCTTCACACGGCCATGTGCCTCAAAGGAAGCTGGCCTCATTCTGAGCTGCAGGAAAGAACATCCTAATGGTTTTAAGCCACCTTGCAGGTGTGGGATGTGAGGCCATGAGATGTGAGGCCGGCTGGGGCAGCTCATGGGAAAGGTTTTCTTGCTCCCAATGGACACAGAAGACAAGCTCAGCCCTCCCTTTGAGACTGCCACATCTGAACCCGATGCCTGAAACTGCTGCCGACAGCTGGTCAGAAAGAAGCGGGCCAGGCTGAAGTTGACACGCTGAAGATGACAGGCAGAGGGAGAGGCATTGGGCCCCGGCAACAGCGCTGAGCAGCCAGGCAGCCCCCCGCCACCTGCCTCCTCTGGGCTGCTAGGTGTAACGTCTGTTGGGGTTTGGATGTGTTGTCCTCCCAGAACACATGTGGAAATCTGATCCCCAATGTGGCAGTGTTGGGAGCTGTTTGGTCACAGGAGCGGATCCCTCATGAATGGATTAATGCTCTCCCTGGGGGGAGGCAGGGTAGTGAGTTCTCACTCTACTAGTTTCTGCAAGAGTTGGTTGTTTAAGAGACCCTGGCACCTCTCCTCTCTTGCTTCCTCTCGCCACGTGATCTCCTTGCACCCACTGGCTGCCTGCCGCTTTCCGCCATGAGTAGAAGCAGCCTGAGGCCTGCACCAGATGCAGCTGTCCCAGAATCATAAGCCAATAAACTTCTGTTCTTTATAAATTACCCAGTCTCAGGTAATCTGTTATAGCAGCACAAAATGGATTAGACCTAGAGAGTTTTGCCTTTGGGGTTATGCGCAGCTCAAATAGCGCCATGAGTAGAAGCAGCCTGAGGCCTGCACCAGACGCAGCTGTCCCAGAATCATAAGCCAATAAACTTCTGTTCTTTATAAATTACCCAGTCTCAGGTAATCTGTTATAGCAACACAAAATGGATTAGACCTAGAGAGTTTTGCCTTTGGGGTTATGCGCAGCTCAAATAGACCGACACTGAATTTGATATTAGTGGGATATCAGACCCTAACACGTAGAGCTGGCTGAGTGGAGGAGGCAGGACAGACCCCCACTGTGTTAGGCTAGGATGTCAGTGGCTCTTTGTTGTGCGATTGTGAAACAAAGTGTTACCTGTTTACAAGAGTCCAGACTAGGAAAACATCTATTAGAAAGATGACTACTTAAAAAAAAAAAAATCCAGAACCACTGAATTGTTAATTTAAAAAAGGAAAAAAAAAAAAATTCCAGAGTGTTGATGCTGTGTTGGCTACTTCCTGGGACCTTCAGTAAGGTCCTTTACATGATGAACTTAGGGGAAGGCCTGCCCAGAAGTAGAGAAGAAAATAGGGGTTTCTGCCTTCAGTCCAACTCAGACTGACACAGTAATTGCAGTAAGAGCCCCCTGTAGGGTTTTAAGCAGGATGGGGATGTAACTTAGTCTTCATTTGAAGACTGTGTGTCTTTCTATATGGAGAGTGAAAGAGATGGGCCAGAGCACAAGTGCAGAGGGGAACCAAGGGCGGTGGCCAGAGCCCGGGACAGACAGCAGCCTGGGCCTGTGCGGCGGAGCAGGTGGAGACGTGGATGGATGCAAGGTCTGTTTCAGAGGTAAAGGCAGAACCACTTACTGAGGAGCTGGCATGAAGGAAGTGGAAGGTCACAGCATCCCGGGGTTCTGCCCACTCACCGAGGCAGGCAAGAGCGTGTGGGGCCAGCGGGGTGGTGAGGAGCCGCATCTTGGATGTGTTACATGTGAGACCTCACTAAGACGTTAAATGGAGCGATGAAGTGAAGAAGTCAGACACCTGAGTTTGAAGCCTCATCTCTCTCCTCCTGTCCTACCTCTCAGGCCAGGCCACCAGATATACAAACACACAAAAATCACTGGCAATGAGGACAGGGCAGCAGCTACTGGGTTCTCTTGGAGAATCTGTAATTAAGATCCCGGAGAGAAAGGGAGCCGTCTTAAATGCTAAGAAAGCCCTCGTACCGCGTGAGCTAAGGAGCTCAGAGGGACCTCAGCAAGGGGTATGCATGCAGCGAGGCCTTTGCCTGTCTGGGCAGCAAGCTGGAGAACTCTGTCACCACCACTGAAAAGCCAAAGCAACCAGCTGTCTCCCGGTAAACCTCATGTTCCTAAACACCCAGACGTTCGTGGTGACTAGGGAAGGACTGATGGACAAAGATGAGGCTTGAAAAAAAATGTTAAACGATGGAAGTCTGATTCTGGAGGCATCGAAGCCCCTTCTCAGTCCCATCAGTTGCTTCAGAGACTGAGCAGATGCCACTGTGCAACAGAGCGGGGTGCATGACACCTGCGTGTGACCCAGCTTCCTGGAGGGATGACGTCCCAGGTGGGGCCCACCACTTTAGCATTTCCTATGCTGCGTGTGCTCCCACACCTAGGCTTCCAGGGGAAAGAATGCACATCTACTAAAAGGGTGGTGGTTCATTTCAGCTGGGTTGACGCTGCCCGGCAGTCAGAGGTTTTCATCAGCTTCCACTCCATTTTCTTCTACGTCTGTCCTAAGTTTCTAACACTCTCTGGATGACCTTACTTCTAACTGCATTAAAAAATAAAATGAAATTGGGTGAGGGCTGCCTAAACCTCCTCCCGGCCCACTTACAACATGCACCTCCCCTCGTTTCCTTTACATCTCGTATCCGAACCCTCCACTCCACCAGGCAGCCCTCACCTGCATCTGCATTTCTCCTCTTTGTTATCGCCCCCTTGCCATGTGGGCATGCTCAGGTCTCTTGCATTTTAAAAATAAAAACCCCTCCCTAAGGCCATGTCATCCCCTACGGACCATCTGACCTCTTCCCAGCTGGGTTTCTTGGTACCAGTCCACGCGGATAGGGCCCGTTTCCTCACTTCCACTCATACTTTAGTTTGTCACACAGGGGATAGTTTAGAACCAATGGTTATAAATGGGGCCCCACCAAAACAGCGTCCCACCTCCCCAGTTCCCCCTCCCAAAAGGAAAACACTTAAAAATCTATTTGCTTATTGTCCTGGTGTGTATCTGTGTCTCTAAATGATAAGCTCGCATTGGCTTCTACTTCCATTTTTTCACTTTTGGCAATTGTAGCTGACCTACCACTGTGCAGGCCAGAGATCCAGCCCCTTTCACACAACTCCCTGCCTCTAATCCACATGCTGACGTTATTAAGACTACAAAAACACTGTTGCATACAGCTGAGCTGGGGGTGGGGTGGGGATTCTGGTTACCTTTCCTTTCCTGTTCAACTGTTGCCTTCCAAAGAATTAATAATTGTCTTCTTTTTTGGGTCACCCTGTTTCCAGAGGAACGTCATCCCAATCTGGGTTTTTCCCTCACTTGATTGAATTACATCCTCCAGTACCTTCAGGAGAAAGACTGCATGGCAGGTATAAATTTTAGAGAGTGAAAATGCCCTTATTCTGTTGATTCTTTGGCTAGGTTTAGCATCCTTCTCTGGAATTCATTTCCCTGTTTTGAAGGGACAACTCAATGTGCTTGCTGCTGAGTCATCTGAACACTAACCCTGACCCTTCATGTGTGGCTTTTCTCTTTCTGGAAGTTTGTAGGATCTTTGCCCTTGTGTTCTAAGAATCTCACCACAATCTGCTCCCTGTAGGCCTATTTTCACCCATTTTGCTGGGCATTTCAAGCCAGAAATTCCTATTAGTTCTGGGTAACTTTCATGATTTTTTAAATTTCTCAAATTCTGTTACTTTCTCTTCCTAAAACTCCCTTATTATGCACATGCTCAGCTTCTTAATCTGTTTTCCTGCTTGCTACCTGCTCTTCAATCTTTGCTTTTGCTCTGTTTTCTAGGTATTTTCCCAACTTAGGTTTCTTGATTGTGCCATTCCACGGACACACGGTCTTCTCTTGTTCTCTGAATACATTAAAGACACGAATGTGTTTTCTCCTCCCCGCACAGACCATTCCCTCCAAGGAGATTTTGTTTTGATAGCCAACCTTCATCTTGGAGGCTCTTTTCAGATGTTTGGCAATCCTTGGTTCACTGCTCCTATTTAAGAGTAGATGTTCTAGAAACTGAGCACCTGGAGGCTTTTGAAGACTAGGTTTGTTCCACTGGTTGGCTTATTTCCTGAGGAGTTTCTAATGTCTCTGCTGAAGCTGGTTAGACCCCTGCAGAACGAACTATCAATCTCCTGCCTAGAGGACATATATATGCTTGCCAACTAACAAATTTATGCGGTTGTCTCCTGTTTTCTTTGTTCTTATAAGTTGAAAGGTTTTTTTTTTTTTTTTTAAAGATGCCAAGATCAAATAAAATCATAGAATTTCACCATAGGATTTTACAAGGAAATACATAGATGAGCCTAGAAGAAAATTTTAGAAGTCTGTTCAAAATAACCAGTTGAATGCCAGAAAATCGTATTTGAGACCATCTGGTTAGACAGGTTGCTTTTAATCTAGTTTTTGTTCCTTAGCTGGGTTACTGAGTTTAAGGGCTGAGCCAATGAACAATAGAGCCAAAGCCACTGGACTCAGGGCTTCAAGAAGGCCGCAGACCCAAAAGGAAGTCACACGCTCACCCAGTGAGCAACCGGCCATCCCTATATGGGATCCGAACCCGTGGCCTTGGTAGTATCAGCACCGCACTCTCCCGAGTGAGCCACGGGCTGGCCCAAAAATTTCTTACTGTGATTTTAGCATGGTTTCTGGGAGAAATCAAATAAAGACATACGTTTAGTCCATCCAATTGCCAGAAGCTCCCCACCCTGTTTCCGCCTGGTGTAGCCAGTGTCTGGCCTCACTGAAACTGACCAGCTTATGGCACCACCAGCTTCCACAGCAACAGTGAAAGGATCACCTTAACCTCACTCGGTCTCCTTATTGCAGTGGATGCAGAGTGCCACCTTTTCTCAAGCTCCTTCCTCTCTTGAATCCAGTTACAGTCATCATCGCGGCTGTCCCTCTGGAGACAACTGTCACTCTTCTTCACAAAACCCTCCACCTTTTGGCACCCCAAGCCTCGTACTGCTTGGGCTCGCTCCTCAGACCTCTGCTCTTCTCATTCCCCACACTCTCCTAGGATGAATTCATCAAAACCCTTAAACTTAACCTCCCTAACTACCACTTACGTACTGGTAACTCTCAAATCTCTATATCCAGCCCCAGGCTCCTTGCTAAGTACAGACCTGTTTACCCAATAGCCTCTTGGAAAAGTCTACTTGGATTTTTTGTGAGCACCCCCAAACTCATCATTGTTCTTACACACACACCCACTGCATCTCCCATTTTCCCTGTCTTGATGAGGAAACCCTCATCTACCTGGAGAACCAGCCAGGAAATGGGAAGTTGTGCTGAGACTGTCACCGAGTCACCAGCCTCATCCAAGCACTCTCTGGGTCCTACTGATTCTACCTTCTTACATCAAGAGCAGAAGTTCTCAAAGTTTATTTAGTGTGCTTCAGAGCTAGCTGGTTGCAGGGCTTGGTAAATACCAATTGCTGGGCCTTGACCCCAGAGTTTCTGACCTGTAGGTCTGGGCTGGGGACGGAAACTCTGTATTTCTAACAGGTTCCCAGGTGATGCTAATGCTGCTCGTCTGGGGACCACCCTTCCAGAACCACTAATCTGTGCGTCTGCTCCCTCCTCACCAGTCCCACCGCAATCGCCTTGGCCCCCAGCCCGTTAGCTGTCATTTTTTGCCAAGATTACAACCGTTAGCCTTTTAATTTATCTAACCTTCTCAAAACATCCTCCAAACTACAACTGGGATGATTTCCTAAAAAGAAGATCTGACATCCAGAGATCCTGGACTCTGCCTGATTGACATGGCACGGGTACTAATATGGTAACTTCTTTGGGTGGTGCAGGTCAACCCCTCCACCTGCCACCAGCATCCTGAAACTGCTGAGTGACGAAAATGTTAGATACCAGGCCCACATACATCTAAGTGACGTGAGTGCTTCTGTAAGGCGATTTCTACAAGAATGCACAACTATTAAACATCCACCAGGAACCCAACACAGCGAACCAGGACCAACTTCCCATCTCTCCTCTGCCGCCTCCCCATCCCTCCAGGTGGCTGGTCACCTCTGCTTCCCCTCTCAGTGTTTCTGACCTTCAGTTAAACATCCACCAGGAACCCAACACAGCGAACCAGGACCAACTTCCCATCTCTCCTCTGCCGGCTCCCCATCCCTCCAGGTGGCTGGTCACCTCTGCTTCCCCTCTCAGTGTTTCTGACCTTCAGTTGTACCTGCAGGAAACACATAAAGTGTAACTACTGTCACTGTGTACTTGTCTTTTTAAGCATTATGTCACCTCCCTGTTTAAACTGTGAGCCCCACAATGACAAAGGCAGACACTACGTCTTATACATGGGTGACCGCACACACAAAGTCTCATTTTTGATGGGCTAATTATCCCCCTAGGCCTGAAGTCTCATACTCCGCTTGGTGTATCATCAGGTGAATGGTGACTGAGCTTTTAAAAAAAACAAATGGGAAAAAGAAAAAGTTGGAGAAGTTCAAACACAACAGTGCTGAAGCCAGACATCACACAGAGATGGGCCAGTTCTGCAATGCCTGTTTAATTGAAATCTTGTAATAAAAGTTCAAATACATAAAATGATTTTTTATCAAAAGAACATCCCCACTTCCCTGACCTCGCACAGGGAGGACAGGAAGTGGAAAGTGGCCGTGTGTGGGGACAGAGGGATGGCAGGTCCAACTCTGGCCGGTTTCTTCTTCAGAGAAGGCTCTGTGCATGGGCTCGGGGCCCTGTGAACGGGAGCCCACCGCGTGCCAGCTTCCCCAGTTGGAGTCCGCAGCAGCTGCCCTGGGCCGTGCAGAGTGCCGCTCAACCTCAGAAGACCAGGAAGAGCAGGGCTTCGTGTCTGGGCAGCACGATGTTCTCCACGGTGCGCTCCATGGCGCGCACCTGCTCCGGGGAGGCGGTCAGGAACGCCAAGGGCCCGATGCGCTGCTCTGCACACGAGTGGCAGAGGTAGCCACCCTTGTTCTCCTTCCTGTTGCTCTGGAGTGATGGGTGAGAAAAGAGGTGAGCGGACGGTCACAGAACCGGATCTTCCACCAAAAAGCGCTGAATTACTGGCATAGCTGCCAAGGGACATTATGATTCTGAGGTCTATACACGTGTGCAAACCCTCGAAGGTGACACTTCCCACAGCGCTCCCATCCAGGGCAGACCCTACTTTACTGACTTCCCCTAGAGCAGAGACCAGGACAAACTGACTAACCAAGACAAACTAAACTGGGCCCTGCAGGTAAACAGTTCTCGTCCTAAGTGTCCAGCCACAACCCAGTCTCCCCAACTGCAGGGCTGTAGCACACCCTGACTCCTGTCCACACTGTCCCAACAAATGAACAGGCCTCACAACTCTCAAACTCGCCCAGGAAGAACCCCTAATGCAGGACTACACCAGTCTCTCTCTCATCCTCCTCACTCACAGCCAGAAGAGCACACAGCGCACATGCAATGAGATGTACAAGACTGGATTAAATCACACAGACGGCAAGACCACATACATAGGTGATGGGCAGCTTCCTCATGGTGAGGACGGTGTCTGCAGGGATGGCGTTGCTACACGGACCCACGCAGCAGCACGCCACACCCGTCTTTAGAACGTCGCTGGTCAGCTCTGCTTGCAGGAAATACTCCTAGGAAGGGAAGAGGGAGAGCATCAGAGCAACACCTCTGCACATTCCACTTGGAAACGCCAACAGCTAAGGGGCTGCAAATACCTGCAGACACATCCTAAGTCCCAGAATGAGAAAAACACTGACTGCCCCATTTTTCCTTAGTTTCTCTAATTCTTCCTGCTTCCAAAGCTATTGGGAAGAGAGAACACACAAGACAGTCCAATAGCTTCTTGGTAAAATTGCTAGTTTAAAAAAAAAAAAAAGTTTAATGGACAAACATAGAAAACTACTGCCTTACAATACCTCAGTACCACTTGTGGATTTTATCAGGCTACTCCATCCCCAACTAACTCATTCAAAAATTATTTGTATATTCACTTTACAACCTAGGTAAGCTGAAACAGAGGGCCTTAAGAACACTGGCCTGAACCAACCCTGCAAACATCCATCCTCATGCCACTGCTGGGCTAGAGGACAAATGACTTCACCTCTCTACGCCTCAGTTCTTCATCTACAGAATGCAGATAACATGGTACCTACTTCACACAGTTGCTGTGAGGAAGAAATACACAATACATGCCAGGTGCGTGTGCATGGCGCACAGTGCGCACCCACAGAAACGTTCGTGACCTCCTAGACTGGGACCACCACAGGGACAGCAACCTCTGATGTGCTCTGCCCCTGAAGAGTTCCGGCATCCAGCAGGACCACAAATCCTTGCTGGCCAATAAATTACGACTTCATATTTTCTGAATCACAACCGGTTATTTATCTAATTTTTCACTATTTATCACAATAAATCTAAAATGTCCCACATTTTGATTTATTTGGTTTTTTTCTCTCGCAGCACCTGCCTACTTGTTACGGAAAAGAACAGAATATACTCAAACACTCAAGTTCCAACCAACGAGTACTGACAACTGATAGTATGAAGTCCTTTCCAAAATAAAATTGTAGATTTTGTTGAAGTCTCTTGGCCCATCATCTCCACTTCCTTCCCCGAGGCAACCAGTATCGAGAATTTCATGTGCATCTTTTCTGACCCACTCTAAGACATTTTGCCTTTACGCATGTCTGAGAACATAAGGTGTGGTTTTACAGGTATTTGGTTACGTGAATGTCACATGCGTGGTTTCCTTCTCACCTAGGTCATTCCCCCCCCAGTGCTCCATAGGCAGAGCTGTTGTATCACTCTCACAGTTTATAGCCCGTTCCCTTGGTGTGGATGCTCAGGTTGTTCCAAAATATTTCCAATGATGCAGCACTGGATATCCTGCCCCTTGCTCCAGGTTCTGCTGAGCTGAGGCTTTCCAATTGTTGACCCAATTACTGTTACAATTCTATGTACATAAATGCACATACACAAGAAACTGAAATGAAAGTTTCATAAAATACTATTTAACCTTACATGCAAGGTACACTGATTTTAGATTTTATGCCATTTCACTTTTTTTTTTAGAGCTTATCATTACCCACTAAGTTAATTTCATATATAATTAATAAACTGCACCCTACACTTTGAAGAGCACTGCCACTCCAGAGCAGTGTGCAAACACTTTGGCCTCATGAGTTTTAACAGTACTAAACATTAAGGGCCCCAAAGAGCTTTTGTGGATGTGAATTATTAATCTTCACCATGTTAGAAATTTCAACTAGGAAATTTAAAAAGTATTAATTCAATTAAAAACTAAACTCATTACATGTTAGCATATTTTATTTAAAACCACTACATTTTCAAATAAAAATTTGGTGAGAAGAGTAGCATTACTTTACTTTTTTTTTTTTTTTTTTTTTTCTTTTTTTTTTTTTTT